>NC_088295.1:73250842-73378143 GCF_032854445.1 Liolophura sinensis | reverse complement strand
CATTTTTAGTTGGTGATTCCAGTTTAATCAACAGTTAAATCAACTTAAATAAGGCACTAAAATAGTGTATCACCACTATTCACACAGTTTATCACCAGTATTCACACAGTGTACCATTCCCACTGACTTGTACAGTGTATCCCCATCATTCACACATATGGTGTATCACCACCCTGTGCATACACAGTGTATCACCACCCTGCACATACACAGTGTATTACCATCATTCAGACATACAGTATATCACCACTATTCACACAGTGTACAATCTTCAGTGGACGTGTACAGTGTGTCACCATCATTCAGACATACAGTGTATAACCAGTATTCACACATATAGTGTATCATCATCATTTATACATATAGTGTATCACCATCATTCACACATATAGTGTATCACCATCATTCAAACATATAGTGTATCACCATCATTCACACATACAATGTATCACCATCATTCAGACATACAGTGTATCATCATCATTTATACATACAGTGTATCACCATCATTCACAGATATAGTGTATCACCACCATTATCACCATACCAGTTATCACCTTATTCAACATAAACACTGTACCATCATTATCGCATTTCTTCAAACATATCAGGTATCACCTTTTTTCCACATAAACACTGTACCATCATTATCGCATTTCTCCAAACATATCGGGTATCACCTCTTTCCCCACATTGTGCAGTGCATGATCATTATCGCATTCCTCCATGCATAAAAGGAATGCATATCACCCTTCATCATACAAATTTATACAACATACCACAGTCACCATCATAAACATACTGGTAAAATGCCTGACCATCACCCAAACATCTATATTCAAAAACAGAATGCTTGTTTACAGTTGATTGCACATATACACGTAGGCCTACAGTGTATCACCATTACAAACATAGAATTTATCACCATTACAAACATAGAGTGTATCACCGTTATACACAGACGGTGTATCACTGTTCTAAACAGACAGTGTATCACTGTTCTACACAGTGTATCACCGTTACAAAAATACAGTATATCATCATTCCAAACATACAGTGTATCACTGTTACACACATACATATACAGTGCGTCATCGTCACAAACAGACAGTATATCATTGTTACAAACATACAGTGTATCACTGTTACAAACATACATATACAGTGCGTCCTTGTCACAAAACATACAGTAAAATCACCGTTGCACACATATCATTATTAGTTATCATTATTCACACATATAAAGTATCATTTTACTCCAAACAGGGTATAATATATGTTCAGTTAGAAATGCACACAGGGCTATTATAGTAATTATCAACTTCATCACAAATTACTGTTCGTATAATGAACTACTTTCCACCACACATGTTACATATTATGATCAACAACAACTTAAAACACAGAATTAAGACTGGCACAATTTGTTTATAGCCTCAGACAACACCAGTTCCTGTGCCTCATTGAAGGCTGTGAGTATGGAACAAAACCCGTTGTCTTTTCTGTAGAGGCTTCAGTAATGAGTGTTTTATGGACAGAGGAGAGGCTGGTGTTGTACAGGGCCCCTTTGGGTAAGTTTTCTGACTCGTTGTCCCCAGTATAGATCACAAATACATCAGCTGCAAACAGAGCACATAAAATTATTTATCCGGTATCAGACAAAATACTCTGGCTTTCACTGGATAACAACAGTATCCTGCAAGCTGATGTTATAGGTCATAATGTCTCTGCTAACTAGGTTATCTCCCTTTGTTTGGTTGTGAAAACAATGTTTCGCCTATGCAGGAAGCTTCTTTTTCTGAATAGCTGGGTTTTTAGAGGATAAATTCGTTTCGTGGTTACTCAATTATATTGATGCCTAGCCCAATATGAGGGTTACTAACACTGTATATTTCTGTATCTTGTCACTAAGTAACAGCATAACCAATATTATCTTGACTGGTGCTTGTAATCAAAAATATTGATTTAATGAGGGCCACATTCAGTCAGTTTTGGAAAAGAAAACTTCCAAGCAATGGGCTTATCATTTCACCCATTTTATAATGATATTCGAACTGTGATTGTGAAATACCTGTATTAAACTGACTGTGAAATACATGTATTCTCTTTATGTATTTATTTATTAATTATTTGATTCTTAACTTAATCAGCTATTCAAGTGGAGGAAACCAAAGTACCGTAGTTTAAATCACTGATTTTGAGCAAGCTATGCTGACAAACTATATCTATTCCACATGATAGATATACGGATGCATGTAAGCTTGAAGAAAAGTGGTTCTTAACAGATGTTAGACTCTGCAAATGGCCGCTGCTTGTCACCATGGTGACACCAAGCTGTTAGAGTGAGGAAATCTTCAAATTCCCCGTCCCACCTTATCTTTATTACCTGGTATTTATGTCAACACGTTTAACATGAAAAATAGGTAATCGAGTACAGGTTCAATAAAAAATTATACTGTGTGATATTTGTAAAAAGATTTCCTGACACTACAGAGTTACTAGTATATTATTTTACCTAAAGTTAAGCTTTTTCCATTTTTAACGCATTTCAAATGCTTGATTTTTGATTGATTCAACCAACTAATAGGGTGAAGTTTGATTTGTCAAGTCTCATTCATTTCTTACCAGAGAAACTTAAGAATAGGCAGAAAAGTATCATTTTGAGGCCTTTATATACTTCTGAAAGGTCAAACTTTAGGTGAAATACAGTATGTGCAGATAGGCCTACAGAACATATACTTTACCTCCAGTTTGAAGCAGGTGCTGAACTGTTTTCGTCTTCAGCTCTCCTTGTAATAGCCCTGGCTGCTCTAGGATCACGTTCCTCTCATTGAAGTCTACAAACACCAGAGCCAGGGCATCTTTTTGGGGCGTCAGTTAGATCAACGGTGCTATGCACCACATAGGTGTGTACAGTCATACCCTCAGGGCATATGGCCTGGGTCAGGGGCCCGAAGGTGAAATGGCAGATTCTGAGAAGCCGAGGCTACACACAGCTGGACAGAGGCCTTCATCATCAATCTCTTGTTGAACTAAAGGTACATCTCCAGTAAGGGTGGCTAGCTCCTCTGGCTGAAAAAAAGTGCATGGGTGTACTACACGTAATGGTACATACGGGAAACAGACGTGTCAAAAGTGCTGGAGGAGAGCATTGGTTTCCTTCTAACAGTATGCCAGGTTTCTTTTACACATTAACATTAATGCCATTTTTCACATGAGAGTGAAATATTCCAAGAATATCCTCAAAAACCAATATGTTCAAATAAATAAAAAGAAAATAAAGTTCAATAAAAATACATAAACAAAATGAAAAACAATAAATAATAAATATTTATTTATTTTAATGGAGTTTTATGTTGTATTCAAGAATATTCCACCAACAACATTATGGTGGGCAGAAACTGGGCATAACAGGAAACCAAACTGAGGAAACCCACAACCATGTACAGGCTGATCTCAGAAATTCTCACTTAGTAATACAACCAAAAATCAATTCAGCCTGACCTGGACTTCAACTCACAATGACTGCATTGGGAGAGGCCTCGAAGTCACTGTGTTGCACATAAGCACCCGCCTAAAAAAAAACCCACAAAAAATAAAAAAAACATAAATAAATATACATGTAGGTTTAAATAACACAGCAAAGCAGACTAAAACACAAAGCAATGTCATACATGCCCTTGCATACCCCTGAAAATGTTAATTCCAAGTCTTGAACTTTTTTCCCCTCTAAAGTTAGAAACACTGTTACTTTTTGTTATTAATGCATGTACATGCATATAACAAAAAATACACTGTTTCAAAACAAATGTTTCTACAGAAGAATGCTTCGTTTCATTATGTCATCTGTTTTTATTCCACTGAATTGGTGAAAATGTTACTAATGTCATACAATGTAACCTTTTCAAGTGCAAAAGTTTTTTTTTTGCCATAACTTTCTTCATTTTCCTATAGCCATAATCTTCATTTTAGAATTCTTTTTCACTTATCCTTTAACTTCCTCTCTGGCCATACGTGGGAAGGTCTTTCAGCAACCTGCGGATGGTCGTGCGTTTCATTCGCTGTTGCATAGGTGAAATATTCTTGATTACAGCACAAAACACCAATCAAATAAATCCATAAACACTTATTCTTTAAGGTCTCCACAGTGGTGATTAAACGCATTACCTGTTCATCAGTGCATGTGTTCAGAAGAAAGTGATTTCTGGAGGAGAAACATGTTTCCCAAAAAAAAAGGAGTGTAACGGGAGCTTAGAATAATTAGGAAGAGTGTAAAAGAAGTTTAGACAGAGAGAATAGTATAATAACATTGACCAGGGGCCACTTTCACAAAGTGGCGTACAACATTTTTTCATTTTCTTTTTTTCATTGTACATTTGTCCTACAACATTTCATCTGTTGCTATTAGCCTACCATAGTCCTGTATGCGATATCATACTTTCTGACATCTTTGTGAAAGTGGTCCCTGCCCCACAACACTTTGTGAAAGTGGCCCCAGAGCTGGGACAGAAAGAAGTCAGTGAGTTTTCAGTTACTTACCATGGTTGGCTCATTCTTATGTGACGAGTGTGTGATGGCTTCTTCCTCAAAGTTGCTCTTTGCTTGTCCAAAAGTAAACCCTCCGGAGAGGAAGGCATAGGCTACAATCAAGCTGGTGAATGCAACCACAACATAAGAAAGCATCTCAGACAGACCTACAATGAGAAAATATTGAACTGGTCCATTTATTTATCTGATGCGCAGTGCTATGCTTTTCTCCTCCTGTAATTGCGTTGCTGCAGCATGACCAACTGCAAACAGTGCAGCATCAGGAGCAGCTCATAAACGATGTAATACATATAGTCTATACACACAGTGATGCATGACAAAACACACAGTAATACTTGACAAAACACACAGAAATACTTGACAAAACACACAGTGATACATGACACAGCACACAGTAATACTTGACAAAACACACAGTAATACTTGACAAAACACACAGAAATACTTGACAAAACACACAGTGATACTTGACAAAACACACCGTGATACATGACACAGCAGACAGTAATACTTGACAAAACACAATGATACTTGACAAAACACACAGTGATAAATGACACAGCACACCATGATACATGGCACAGCACATGATGATGGATGATACAGCCCACAGTGATACATGACTAGCACAGTCATGCATGATGAAACACACAGTGATACATGACAACACACATGACACAGAACACAGTGATACACTGTACAGCACATCATGTTACTAGGCACATCACACCGTGATACATGACACAGCACACAGTGATACATGACACAGTACACAGTGATACATGACATAGCACAGAATGATACATGATGCAGGACAGAGTGATACATGACACAGCACACAGTGTTACATGGCAAAGCACACAGTGTTACATGGCAAAGCACACAGTGATACATGACACAGCACAAAGTGATACATGGCACAGCACACAGTGTTACATGGCACAAAACAATGATACATGACACAGCACACGGTGTTACATGGCACAGTACACAGTGATACATGACACAGCACAAAGTGATACATGGCACAGGACAAAGTGATGCATGACACAGCACAGAGTGATACATGACACAACACAGAGTGAGACATGACACAGTACACAGTGTTACATGGCACAACACACAGTGATACAAAACAGCACAAAGTGATACATGACAGCACACAGTGATACATGGCAAAGCACAGTGTGATACATGACACAGCACACAGTGATACATGGCAAAGCACAGTGTGATACATGGCACAGTACAGAGTGATAAATGACACAGCACAAAGTGATACATGACACAGGACAAAATGATACATGACACAGCACAGATTGTGACATGACACAGCACACAGTGATAAATGGCAGAGCACACAGTGTTACATGGCACAGTACACAGTGTTACAAGGCACAGCACACAGTGTTACATGGCACAGCACACAGTGATATATGGCAAAGCACACAGTGATACATGGCACAGCACACAGTGATACATGACAAAGCACAAAGTGTTACATGATACAGCACACAGTGACACATGGCACACAATGATACATGGCACAGCTCACAATGATACATGACACAGCACAAAGTGTTACATGATACAGCACTGTGTGATACATGACACAGAACAAAGTGATATATGACACAGCATGAAGTGATACATGACAAAGCACAGTGTGATAAATGACACAGTGCACAGTGATAAATGACACAGCACAAAGTGATACAGGACACAGCACACAGTGATACATGGCACAGTACACAGTGATTTATGGCACATCACACAGCAATACATGACACAACATAAAGTGATACATGGGACAGGACAAAATGATACATAGCACAGAGTGATACATGACACAGTACACAGTGTTACATGGCACAGCACACAGTGATACATGACACAGCACAGAGTGATATATGACACAGCCCACAATGATACATGGCACAGCACACAGTCTTACATGGCACAGCACACAGTGTCACATGGCAGAGCACACAGTGTCACAAGGCAGAGCACACAGTGATACATGACACAGCACACAGTGTTACATGGCACAGCACACAGTGTTACATGGCACAGCACACAGTGTTACATGGCACAGCACAAAATGATACATGGACAGCACAGAGTGATATATGACACAGCTCAGGATACGTTACACAGCACCCAGTGACACACCACATAGTGATACATGACACAGCATAAAGTGATACATGGCACAGCACAGAGTGATACATTGCACAGCACACAGTGATACAACACAGCACACAACAATACATTACAAAGCACACAACAATACATGACAAAGCACATAGTGATACATGACACAGAACAAAGTGATACATGACAAAGCACATAGTGATACATGACACATAACAAAGTGATACATGACAAAGCACATTCTGATACATGACAAAGAACAAAGTGATACATGACACAACTCACAACAACACATGACACAGCACACAGCGACCAAAATTTGTATACGTGCAGGCTGATCTGAAACTGACAAGACAAAGCATGTGCTGGCTGCCTGTCAATCAGATCCCTGTGCCCTATTGCAAAAATGAAAAGATCAGATTTTAATTTAGACACACTGTGTCCGTCATGAATGTATTAGCATATACAGAAAACCTTGTTAGGAATTTTCACAAAGTACCACATCTTTAAACAGACTTTGTTAATTAATGATAACCAACTGTTGTAAACATACCTTGATTATTTTTTACATCTGATTCTATCTCCACAGTTCTTGTGTATGTCTGTCTGATCTTCTGGTTTTGCTGTTCTTCAGAATGTTCAAATTTCCCTCTTAACTCCTTCAGCTCCTCTTCTAATCGACGTTGAGTTTTTAGCATCTCTTCCAGTTTCTCACTTTGTAATTCAAGTCTCCCATTAAATGCTTTATTATTATCTTGTTTGTCAGATTCAGACTGGTCTAATCTGTCGTTCAGCTTCGTTTCAGTTTCTTGTAAGGTTGTTTCTAAGGCTCCAACTTTTGTTTCTATCAACTTTTGGGTCACGTTTAACTCCTTCAAGTTATTATTTTGTAACTCAAAGTCTTTTGAAAATAAATCATCTTGTTCTTTTGTATCAGACATCAACTTTTCCACTTTATTGTTCAATTCGTCTGTACGCCGATGCAAGTCAGTTTCTAGGTTTACAAATTTTGCCACTGTCACTGTCATTTTTTGTGCTTCCATTAACTCCATCAACTGGTCTTGGAGGGACTGAACTATTTTATCTTTCCAAGTATTAATTTTATCAATCTCCGAACGCAATTGAGTTAAGTTTGCATTTATTTCTTTATCAGTAAGATTGAAGTAACTTTCCGATCTTGATAGTTGTTTTTGTATCTGGCTTTCTGTTTCAGACAGGGTTTTTAATTGTTCCTTAAAATCAGAAATACTTTTGTTAAGCTGCAAATGCTCAGACTGAAATTTGGTATAGTTGACCTGAACATTTTTGTGTGATTGCACTGTCTCAGAAACAGTTTCGTTCACTTTTTTCAGTGATGCATTTAATTCTTCTTTATGATTTCCCCATGATTTCTCCAGCTCAGATATTCTGTTCAATGATGCATTTAATTCTTCTTTATGATTTCCCCATGATTTCTCCAGCTCAGATATTCTGTTCAATGATGCATTTAATTCTTCTTTATGATTTCCCCATGATTTCTCCAGCTCAGATATTCTGTTCAATGATGCATTTAATTCTTCTTTACAATTTCCCAGTAATTTCTCTAACTCGGATATTTTGTTAACAGTGTCTTTAAAATCTGTACCTGAAGCCAAAAAATTAAAAATACTTTTAATAATAACATATGATTAAAGGACACATAAACGAAGAGTATGGCTTTAAGGAAAATGGGTCACACCTAAGACTTTAAAAGAGGAAGTTCTAGCTTCCTCGCTTGGCATTCAACATTAAGGGGGTAATGCAGCGACTGTTAACCCGTATCAGTATAATGGCTCGGGCAGAGCGGCTTACTTGCCTTCGGTAAGTCTGAATGAAGCAGCACTAGATAAAAGAGCGGTGGAAATCCATCCTGCAACAAGGAAGCACATTACGCGTACCTTAAGGTACACCTTCGTCGTCATATGACTGAAAAATTGTTAAATATGACGTTAAACCCCAAGCACTCACTCACTCACTTTAAGGAAAATGAACGAGGATGTGAGAAAAATGGGAATTTATTTCACATTTCCGAGGCATACTTCATAGCTGTTATTACCCTGCTGTTTTATGCATATTTTCCCTCAATGGTTGGGAATCTTCGGAAACATACCGGGAATTATAGCGCCCACAATTCACACTCTCTCCCAAGCCTGGGATATACCACACTATATCCCAGCCCCAACAATGTTGTTTTGACAGCTACCATTATTGATGTTATCACAGTATTCCACCTCATTTCTGGCCACTGATGGAGACTTAATAAAACTGTAGTTTTAAGCCATTTTTACATGCCAAGAAGAAAGTTGAAAACATTTATTGTGCTCTTATTTAATCATTTATAAATTAAAAAAATGTACCATGTATCCTTAAATTCTCTAACAATTTCACTTTAAGTGTAGAGTTATGTTCTCCAGGAAACCATTATTAATAATGCTACATGTTATCTACATATAGCATATCTGTCCTCTCAGTGCTGTGTGGGAAGGAGCATGAGAGACATGCACAAGCATGACAAGAGACAGGTCTTTTATTGTCCAACAACCTACTGCAACATATAAACCAACAAATAACTACCTCATTCCTCAACCCTTTCAATGACTTCTGCAACTAATATGTCAAAACACTCTGCAAGAACTATGGGGTGTAGAGAAATAATTGGCACAGTTTTATGACGTGTACATCTTTGGTGACACAAACAAATCATTTTAGTGTCATTTTCATAATAATTGTATACAACAATTTCACTCAAAAAAGTGCTTCCGAGGTTGAAAAGGTTGCAGATTTACAGTATCTAGATCAGCTTCAATTCTTGTGCTACAAAGTACTACATATACAATCACAGGTAAGACTAAATTCTCTTTTATAAGCTACATATAATGGATATGATATTAGCTTCATGTAGTACATTCATGTATAATAAACAATAATACAGTTGTTTCTCCCATTATAAATGACCTTACAAATAAGCTCACATACAACATGATAATAAATTTAGTATTTATGGGCACTAATATACAACTGCTTTTCTTTTTGCAATTAACAATGTAACAATCAAGCTATTAAAATGCTTTTGAGCTTAATGTTCCCTTATTGCTAAAGATTTACTTTATTATATTCTGGTTTTTCCAGTATGACCCATAATTACCTGGAGTCAAAGTATCAGCCTTTTTCTCTTGTCCCTGTGAGTTAACTACAGTAGCTTGGGGCTCAGAGAACGGCTTGTCCATGTTATCACTAGCCTCAGCCACAATGAATGAATGGTGAAGAACTACATGCAGTAGGAGAAAAAACACCACTGTGGGACTGTAAAAAACACAAACAAGGCAATCCTCTTAATAAATGTGCATGTGTACGAAGTTGCATGTTACAATGTTACATGCACTTGCAATGATTGTCATCACGGGTTTACTGGTGCAATCATTCTACATCTTAGTAAGTTTAGTTTGCACCCGCTTTCAGTGACAGAAATATTTCATTAGGCTTTTCAAATTTATAAGAGTTTACAATATTTATGTATTTATTTGACTGGAGTTTTGCACCTTACTCAAGAATATTTCACTTACATGACAGCAGTCAGTATTAATGTTGGAAGAAATCAAGCACACCTTCCCAGGTATGACTGGAGAGGAAGCCAAGATAAGCTGGACTTAACAGCAATAGCACTGGTGAAAGGCTCATGGGTCACTGTGCTGTGATAGCTTACCTAACAACAAGGCCACCATGGACACCTATATAAACAATAACCAGGCCTCCATGGTTGAGGGTCAGCTAGATACTGTAAATCAAGCACACCTTCCCAAGTATGACTGGAGAGGAAGTCAAGATAAGCTAGACTTAACAGCAATAGCATTGGTGAAAGGCTCATGGGTCACTGTGCTGTGATAGCTTACCTAACAACAAGGCCACAATGGACACCTATATAAACAATAACCAGGCCTCCATGGTTGAGGGTCAGCTACCTGCGGATGGTCGTGGTTTTCCCCCGGGTTCTGCCCCAATCCAAAAAAAAAAAAAAAAAAATTTAGCACGCCAGCGTGGCGTAGTGATCAAGGAGCCTGTCACCAATGTGGCCGCTGTGAGTTCAAATCCAGCTCATGCTGGTCTCCTCTGCATACAACCTATGGTTGATCGTGGGTATCCCCTGGGCTTTGCCCGACCTTCTTTTAAAGGTCTATGTTGTTTGGTTGTTTGAGGCTTCAAGACACTGACACTGTATGGACCAATAGTTGAAAGTTTATTGAAATCAGACTACAAGACTGAACTGTTTGATTTCAGTTTAATTTGAACTCTCAACCTTCAAATTCAATGAGATCAAAAAGTACGTGCTACTGCTTCTAGTGGCAACCTGAGTGCCAGCGTAACAAGTACATGTGTATAACTTATTGGAAAGTGCGTAATTAAGAAAGTATAATTCTAGGCCTAAGAGTAAATAGGTTTGCTTGTGATCAGATTAAGTTTAATGAACTTATCTTAATTAAAAGTCGCATATTAATTGTTACTCCACATAATTTAATATGGCTTGCATGGCAGAAATCAATAACACAGCTAAATGTGTAGCTATAATATTAATTTACCAGTTTATTGATACTATAAAACCCTAAGTGTTGATATTTAGTTGTTTACCTAATACACACTAGTACATGGCACTTTTTTCATCACTTCAGACGTTGTAGCCGGTACCCTGCAGAAATGAAACTGGGCTGTACCACCATTTTTGAAATTTTAAGTTACCAACTGAGCCAGAGGGATTTATAGGCATAGTAAGTTTCTCGCTGTCTTAAACTTGTCCCAATCATGAAAAATAAAAAATAAAAGCCGTTGATGACCATATTCAAGGATACAAATACACATGTATGTATCTTATGTTCAGCGCTTAGGTTTGTTTGCTTTTTATCAGAATGGTCATATATATAAATTATGTACGTGTATTTATTGGCCTGTACTCACTCCATGTTCAGGGTCCAAGGCTCAAGATCGAATAAATACAATATCATATAGGCCAAAAAGTAACCTTCTTAGTTACATCAGCCATCAGCTAAAACCATGTGAGAATGATGAAAACATTAACTGAAACGTTGTCTACGTGTCGTTTCGAGCTGTTAGCACGTAGGCCGACATCTGAAACTGAAAGCGAATTGTTTACTGGTGGTACACTGTCAGACCGTCCCTGAACTTTGACTTGTACGGGAATTCCCCGGCCTCGTTTTGGCTCTTAAACAAGCACCTTGCCCGTTTGACCTCGCGCATTAAAATATAGTTCTAACAACAAAATACTTGAAGAACAAAACTAACGTAATATCAAATCAATTAAACGAATAATATACTAATGTCAATGTAAAATCCAAACAGTGAATTGGGTATTGTGTATTGTAGTGACGAGACGAAGTCAACAATTTGGAAGTGGAACAATCTCATGTGTGTGGTGTGGTTCGTTGATAAACAAGAAGCTGTCAAGCGTGCAGGCTCAGACGACCGTCAAAGTTGAAGACCAATATCCACCCACTAAATTTTGTATCTTCGGACAGCTACAAATTGTTGTAAGTATGCATCAGTGAGCGTTCGTGAGAGAGGTTGTTAGAGCTGTACATGTATGGTTGTGACAAATTAGTGAGCTGCGTAGTACACACTTAAATTCTTAACATAGGCAGGTTGAACTGACAGCTGCGCGTTTATGGACTAAAAAAAAAACCCAAACAGAATGCCACGTAACTCCCGCAGACCGTAGTCATTCAGTGTATTTCAAATAAAATAATATTTCTCTTGGTTGATGTTAGAAATATGATGGCTCCAGTGACTTCATGGCTGAGAGATCAAGCCAGAACTGTCGCCCGACGATCTTTTCCCTGTTACGGAGACTACACAGTTTTATCAATGGATGACTTTGGGTAGGCCTACTGGTATTCCATGAACAGGTACCTTAAGTGTTCACCATATGATGCCAGAATCCCCTGGTGATCCTGTATATCCTGTGGCATCTTGTCAAATATGTGTATTGCAGTACTCCTCTGGGAGAAAAAATACAGGCATCTTTCATGTCTCAGCTGTCAGAATTGTGTAAAATTTAAAGGGAATACGCAGCCACTGTGTGATAGCCACAAGTGCCACAATTTTGTCACAAAATTACTTAGGGGAAGCACAGATATTGGTAGTCACTGGAGACAAAAACATGAAACCAGGAAACTGGGCAGAGCCTGGTGAAAAGACTTCGTATCCCCCCTCAGCCAATCATGTTAACTATAATATTAGCACTGTAGCTGTATTTCTCACAGGAAAACACCAAATGTTGGATGTTAGCTAGCTGTTCATACTAGCCTAGCTTTAGCAGAAAATCTCTTGTGATCTTGCATGACATTTCATGTAACATGCGGGGCTATTAAACTATTTCTGAGATCAATAGAATTCTTATAGCCAGGCAAAATGTGCAACTTGATCAGCTAGGTAATTCACTTTATGAGAAATATTTTTGAACATGGTATTTGATTTAACATATTCCCACCGGTGAAGTTTCAGGCACAAAACCAGTTACGAGCATGTGTATATGGTATGAAAACATAGATCATTGATGTAGCAGCTCACCTCCAGATAAATACAATTATTATAGTGTGCAACACATGTGATTATGAATAGAATAACAATAAACCAGTGTAGAACTCAGCTCAGGTGATATTAGTAGCTCGTCATGTGGAATTAGGCAGCTAGTTACAGCGAATTTTTATTTCTCGCAACGGTTAGCCTATGCTTAGCATATATCCAAAATTGATGACCTTGTGATATATGCAAATAGAGCAATTTGGTACTTGTCCAGATTGCTTCAAACATCTGTATGTAGCATGATCATACATGTATGCTTGAAGGCCTTTCAAAAGCATAAGTACATGTGAAACAAAACACCGGGAGATATCTAACAGGATTAGATAACAATTTGTTACTAGATGTAATGTATGTGGATATTATTGGTATGAAGATTTTCTATATACGTTTTATGTCTACTAATGCATCGCTCAGTGTGAGAATAACTGACACCATATATTTCCGTATCCTAGCACTGAGTAACCATGTAATGAATTTTTCCTTGCGAAAGACCCCATCAGTTCAGAGCAGAAGACTGTAGGTGAAATGTGAAGTGAGACCTTGTTTTCATAAGCAGAGAAAAGGAGATAGCCTAGTCAGCAGGCATATTTGACATTGTCTGCAGGATTCGAGAATATACACATCCCTCCATGTGACCGTTGTTGTCCAGTGAAAAGCGTAGTATTTTTTTTGATCTGGGATAAATAGGTTACTAACATCATATATCTCCGTATCCCATCACTGAATTACCTAATAATATATGTATTGCTCTCCAATTGTAGTATTCCATTCCCTTAAAATGGTTAATTCAAAGACAGCAGTCATCTTTAATTTTGTTTGTGAATGAAACATTCTAAGGGCTTCTTGGATGTTGACCATAGTATAATTGAAATACATGTACACAAATAAAGAGCGAATGATGTCATCAAGGAATTTCCAGCCTGGTTTATATTTGCTTTGTTTACACTTCCAGCAGTCACCTCACATGACCAAGCAAAGAACCTAACTGATATCTGGCTCAATGCAGCTGGGGCATCTCTTAGATATGGGTTGTTAGGTCTGCTGGTTATCACATTTTGGAAAAATGGTTCATAAACTACAAGTGAGAGGTACACGTCAGGATGTGCATATACTTAATTTAGCAGAAAAGAATGTTATAAAGCAACTGCTTTTGTGATCTTTGATAAGCTCATGATTTAGTTGTTTTAGGTTCCCTCTCCACTTGTGAACCAGTGGTCCATATTATTTGGCTGAATGCTTACATGTACAATGGTACAGAGCATGATATTCGCTGAACACACTTCCATCTGAGAACATGTAGCTTTATAAAATTTGGGAAACATGTAACTTGTTTTTCTTTGTTAAGTAAAAATCTATCAAAAAACGAATGTTGTTGGACGATGTTTTATTGAGATATTTTGCCCTGTGTGCAATCTCAGGTCAGAGGTCATGTTTGGCTCTGTCGAACACTAGCTAGTGTCTTCAAACATGCCAGAACTCTTGTGAATTAATGTATATGACAGTCTTTGTTTCTGGTGGACCCCTGTATTTGTAACAGTCTAGTTCAAGGGGCTAAAATAATCCTAAAATCTTGTTTGCAGGAGGCACACAAGTGTTTAGTAAGATGGGTGGAGATAAGGATGATGACTGTGATAGCACATCAGGTTTTTCCATCATGAGTGATGAAGATTTGGAGGCCCAAGAAAAGGTGGACATGTTCAGACAAGAAATAGCAAGCCGACTGAAAAAACACAAGAAAACACTGAACATTCTGACTATTGGAACAGCTGGCGTTGGTAAATCATCCTTCCTCACATCTTTGTCTGCTGCGTTGTGTGGTCACTGGCATGAATACTCTCTTTCTGGGAAACATGGAGATGGGAGGCCAGTATCATTTTTCGTCCAAAGGTAACTATAGCCCCTTGCTTGTCCATATTTGCTGTCACTTTGAGGGCAGTGCAGTACATGTATTGATGATTGATAGTAAATACAACTGTAAGTACGTTTCATTTCTTATGGTTGAATTTTTTTGGTAAGAATATGTGAAAGTCACTGAAAGTGTAAAATGTTAGTACACTGGTACGTTTTGAAATGAGGCACACCTTCATGGGCTGTAGTATGTATTGGGGTAAAGTCAGATATTACAGAGTGATGTTTTTTTGGTAAGAGCAACTTAATGAAATAGAAAACTGATTCATACATAAAGATACAAAGTTTGAAGTGAATAATATATAATTGCACAAAAGTAAATGGTGCCTCATAGTATTGAAGCTGGTTTTGAAATGACCCTTCATCACTAAAGCCACCTAGGATGGCACACGCCTTGCACCTCAACACAATAGTCTTTGTTGAAATTAAGATTTTATTTCTAGTTTCTAGCATACCGTTTTGTAGATTTCCAGACTGTGGTTTACAAGATGAGGCGTATAAACAGCCATATAAAGATGGCCGTCTCCCAGTGCTGATTGACTTGGCGGGACTGTCCAACGAGACAACTGAGGTCAATGAGGAGCTCCTAAGGATGCTTATGTACGGTCGGCTCCCAGAAGGTGAACCAGTGGCAAAGGCTGAGGAAATAGGAATCCGTCAAGGTGTGGAGGGCCTACGGAAAAAATACCCCACAGAAAACCCCGATCTTAAGGTGGACAGGGTTATTTTCCTTGCTTCGGTCAATGAGAAAATTCCGGAAAAACTGATTGGCTGTGTCATCCGGGCAGCCAGGCCTTCTGGCACCTCCAACAATCCAAGGATAAGAAGTGAGCACATCTGGGTATGATCCTGTGGGAGCTGGGTTTGATCCTGTGAGGGCTGGGTATGATCCTGTGGGGGATGGGTATGAACCAGAGGGAGCTGGGTAAGAACCAGAGGGAGCTGGGTAAGAACCTGTTGGGGATGGGTAATATCCTGTGGGGGCTGGGCATGAACCTGTGGGAGTTGGGCATCAACCTTTGGGGACTGGGTATGAACCTGTGGGGGCTGGGTATGATCCTGTTGCGGCTGGGTTTGAACCTGTGGGGTCTGAGTATGATCCTGTGGGGGGCTGGGTATAAACCTGTGGGAGCTGGGCATGAACCTGTTACGTCATGGATCAAGGGCTTGGGAACTTCTGTTGTTGGACAATATTTTAATGAGATATTATGTGTGGCCATGTTGTGCAATCTCAGGTCAGAGGTCATGTTTGGCTCTTTCTAACACTGGCTAGTGTCTCAAAACTTCTGAACCTATTACTCCTCTCCACCAGCCATAGCCCCATTCTGTTGGAGAAACAATAATAAAAACACTCTATGACCAGCTCAAACAGGCAAGGCATACATATCCTAAGCAAGTATTAAAGCTGTCATTTTAGAAGCAGAATGTCATGTTGGCTTGCTCTCTTGCCATAAGTGAGAAGGTATGGCAGCAGCCTGCAGATAGTCATGGGTTTCACATGGGCTCTGCCCAGTTTCCCCAAACATAATGCTGGCCACCATGTAAGTGAAATATTCTTAAGTAAAACGCCAGTCAACAACGAACAAAGAAAGAAATAAATAGAAGCAGCATGTAATCTAGGCCAGAGCATTATCTCTTTTGTGCTGGTTTCTTTAAGGTATCCCAGTGTATGGAGTCATGACCAAGATGGATAAAGCGGAAGAAATCCCAGCTGATGATGTCAAAGCCAGGGTCAAGGAGTTTACACGATGCTTGGGTTTAGAGGGCAGTGAGCATCGCCTGATGAAATGTATTAACTACTGTCAAAGCACTGCTCCTGAGAGGGAATCCAGGACTTACTCACGTCTGGATGAACCCATCCTAAGGTTCTTCAGGCAGTTGGTGGATCCGTATATCATGGTTTCCTCAGATCAAGAGGTGGAGGATTTCTCACATTTGCTCCCACCCAAACCCCAGCCACCTGCTCCTAAGACCCCTGTGGAGCAGGTAGAGCGTCTCTGGCAGGACGTCTCTGGCAACATCCAGTTTAATTCTTCTTGGGCCGGTTGGCTAATGATTGTATTTGGTCTTTTCTTTCTGCTCATGACGTTTATGTTCAGGTCTCCAGAAGTTGACATGAAGAGCCTACAACTGACATGTACCCGCGTGAGAGACATGCCTAGGTACGGTGGGAGTTCAAGCCTTGATGAATTGCCAGAGCTTAGGGCAGTCTGCAGTAGCTTGAACACAGTCCAGCATTGTGTTATTGGCTACATTTTTTGGATTATCTTTGTTATCTTTGGGGGCTTTGTATTGTACTTCAAGAATTATGTGAAAGATGACAAAAAGAATAATTGATGGAGATGCTACATGCCTTACAAAAGTACACTTGAATGAAACTACATATTTTGATTAATGGAATTAGATGCCAGAGCCTTTCTTTTTCTCTTTTTGTTTTGACAGGGTGTGTGTCTATTAACCTGATGATTTGTCCATGCGTATACTATAAAAACATTTTTTTGTGTACACTGATACAGTCATGCTTGAATAGTTGAAATTGTCTCATTTGTGGACCACTTTGCAAAAACTGATATAGTAGTAGTTAGCTGGATCTGTAACCATTCTGGTAATATGGTATTTAAATTTGGTATCCATGTTTAATCATGCTGCGCTTAGTCCATTAAGCCTTTAACTTATTCCTTAAATCCTTAAGTGAATCATGAAAATAATCATTGATGTGATTAAATATGTCAAACTTTATAATATTAACGTTTATTTATGATTGTGTGTGTTTTCTATTTCTCAGAATCTACCAGATGTACAAAGGCTTGCTGTTAGTGGCTGTTTCTGTTTGTTTAATTATGACCATTTTATTGCTTTATAATGAAAACTTGAACTTACAGGTATATGTATAAAAAAGACAAACTCTGCATGTAGTCTTGATTTTAAATATATCCGGTGTGTAGATTTTTTAAAACATAATTTTACATTGTCGTAAAAGTGCATTATGCATGAGCCTTATCCCAGCAGGTTACTGGTTGTTTGATTAGATATTCATTGTCATGTTTTTATTGGATTAATAATGAAGATTTTCTTCTTTTTTTTCACATTAAATATATGGGAAAATGGCATTGTTGCAAAGTGACTTCTACTCCTTAGGCTATCATGCCTTTCACATTCTTTTATATTGGAACTGCTAAGACCTTAATTTGTTTGTCAGATTACTTACTGCACCTGGGTAAAATTATAGGAAACAGATCACCTGAAGTGAAGTGGAGATTTGAGATCAGTTTTGACTTTATAGAGAGTATGAGCAATGGATTATGTAAAACACTGTAAATTGCCATGCGCATTCTGTACTGGAGTGAATAGCTTTGGCATTTACATTCTAAAAATGACTGAACAGCTACATGTGTGCAGTTTACAATCTGTTATATCCTTTTTAAGTACTTTGAATAGCCATACCAATTTCTTTCTGTAATGTATTGTCAATAAATATGCTGCTTAAATTCTGTTAGAAGTTGTGAATATGTATTTAGATTTGGTATAGAATAGGTATGAGATATTGCCATCTCAAGAGCAGTAGTCCAAACAGTAGTCTAGTGTGTAAATGGGTACATATGCCTGACTCTTGGTAATCAGGTACACAGTCCTTCTTATTGGTAATCAGGTACATAGGCCCCACTGTTTCAGGTAATCTGAAACATTCAGAATTACCATTTAGTCATGAATGAGTGAGTGAGTGCTTGGGGTTTATTGTCGTACTTAACAATTTTTCAGTCATACGATTTATTTATTTATTTATTTGATTGGTGTTTTACGCCGTGCTCAAGAATATTTCATTTATACGACGGCGGCCAGCATTATGGTGGGAGGGAACCGGGCAGAACCCAGGGGAAACCCACGACCATCCGCAGGTTGCTGGCAGACCTTCCCACGTACGGCCGGAGAGGAAGCCAGCATGAGCTGGACTTGAACTCACAGCGACCGCATTGGTGAGAGGCTCCTGGGTCATTACGCTACGCTAACGCGCTAACCGACTGAGCCACGGAGGCCCAGCCAGTCATATGACGATGAAGGAATCCTGGGAGTGCATGTAAAGTGTCTCATTGCAGAACGGATTTCCACCGCTCTTTTATTTAGCGCTGCTTCACTGAGACGACTTACCGAAGGCC
This sequence comes from Liolophura sinensis, assembly GCF_032854445.1. NCBI lineage: Eukaryota > Metazoa > Mollusca > Polyplacophora > Chitonida > Chitonidae > Liolophura > Liolophura sinensis. The sequence continues at coordinate 73,358,770 of NC_088295.1, read as the reverse complement.
ACCTCGCCCGAGCCATTGTATTGATACGGGTCAAGCAGTCTTTGCATTATCCCCTTCATACACAACGACAAGCGAGGAAGTTACAACTTCCTCTTTTAAGGTCTTAGGTGTGACTCGGTTAGTCATAAATACTTTTATTTAAAATTTAAGAATTTAAAACGTCTGTTTTAGATCCTAAGATTGTAACAATCACGTGTAATATTTCGAGACAAACCACAAGAACAGTGATCTAAGAAACCTTCATATCTCTCTTTGGACATACAGAATTTCAACAGTGTAATTAAACAGGATTAAAGTAGTTTGTAGCAGATCCAGACATAGCATTTATCATAAAATTGTAATTGCTGAACTTGGATTTTTAAAATTAATATCAGCGCCTCCTTGTCGAAATATACTGAATTGGTCAATGTATGGAAAACTTCATGCAGACAGATGGAGACGCATACATCCTATCTTTTATACACAAGCAAAATATTTATGAGGATATTTAAACATACTAAATTCCAAGTAATGGATATGAAACAAAATTAGGGTTAGTATAGGATGCGAATCCGTGGGAAGGCCTACATTAGACGAACGCAGTTCCCCAAAATGTTTAGTCAGTCTCTGTATTTGACACCAGTGAATGTAGGGAATCTAGAATCTAGTGTTAATCTAGAAGTGGAAATGTTTTCTTTGATGTTGCCACAGTATTATTTTAAAGGTGAGCAATCGAATAGTACAGTGTCAATTCTAGAAGGTTTGCCGACCTTAATAATAGAATTTGTATATTATAATAAATCGTACGATTACAAATATCACTTTTCACCTTACCATCTTCTATCAGCTATCGCATTTAATAATTAATTAAGAGTTAAGAAAAAGCTAGGGCCGGTTTCATGAAGCGCACTTAGTTAAGTAAGCCCTTAACTACCATGGCAACGTATGTTGTAGAGATATAAAGTGTACTTAGCTAAGGGATTCTTGACTCTAAGTGGGCTTCAAGACACCAGCCACTGAACAATACCGTTCACCTGAAATAAGGGAATGTTTCCTTATTGACTGGGAATGTTCTATTGCGTTCCAACGTTAAAAACTAGAAACTTGATGATATTGATGGTTTTCGGAGAAAAACTGATATTACTATCAGAAGAGGGTTAATTCAGAGGTTAGCCAAATATAGCCCATACGGAGTATGCATCCAAAACAAGCGTATTTAGGGAAATATGAGGGGAATATAAATGCGTGAATAGGGTGATGCTACCGTTTTGCTGCATCCCATGCTAAGTAATGTGCTCTAGCAGAAAAGAAAGCTTAGAGGTAGCATCATTGTCGTACATATGAACGAATGCTTTGATCTGTTGTTATCGTTAATGGTGTTATCCGAAATATGGTGTTCTCGAGTGGTTCCTCATTCTTTATTGAGAGGGAAAATGGTCTCCGACGCGCTAGCACAGTGTAATGACCCAGGAGCCTCTCACCAATGGGGTCTCTGGGGGTTCAATCCAGCTCATGCTGGTTTCCTCTCAGGCCGTACGTGGGAAGGTCTACCAGCAACCTGTGGATGGTCGTGGGTTTTCTCACCCTCTTGACCTCTGGTGGATTTCCCTCGGGCTCTGCCCGGTTTGTACCCACTATAATGCTGGCCGCCGTCGTATTAGTGGAATATTCTTGAGTACAGCGTAAAAAAACAATCAAAAAAAATAAACAGTCTCCATAGTTGGTATTGATATTTCTTCTTATCATTGCTGTAATCATTTAATACAAAGGAGCACTATGAAACTTAACCAGTTGTCGAGTGGTACAGATATACATGTATGTATACACTTTATATGCGAAACTAATCTGAACTATAAAGTGAACCCATCCTGTAGAGAAAGCGCTCTTTGTAGAATCCTGTCATCGGCTTGACAATTCCACATACAGAAATTTTTTGACATACAACAAAAGGCAAAGTCTTTCAGTTGTCTGAAAATTGTAGTGTAGAGTCTTTCTGTATGTATTATAATAGCTGATAATTATACACAATGCACGTTAACATGGGTGACAAGGCAGGTGTATGCTTGTATTCAGGAGAGAAGAATAGCCATTTTGAGCAAGAGTTCGACTGGTCACCAGACATGTTTTGTTTAACACTTTTCGAAACATTTTGTTACAGCTTTACAGATAATACGTCTGTGTACTTTGATAGGTTTCCCAGCGGAAATTAGCTGTTGTCACGCCTCCGCAACGCTGGCGTTCCTCTTTCCGGCTGGTCAAGTGTATGGTCGATACACTGAGAGAACAAATCTGTCTTGATATGCACGTTATGCCGAGGCAGAGCCCAAATCCATCTCCATATGCACATTATGCCGAGTGTAATACATCCAGCATCAACAGGCAAATCCCGTCTTCCTATGCACATTATACCGAGTGTAATACACCCAGCATCAACAGGCAAATCCCGTCTTCCTATGCACATTATGCCGAGTGTAATACACCCAGCATCAACAGGCAGAGCCTTAATCCTGTCTTCCTATGCACATTATGCCGAGTGTAATACACCCAGCATCAACAGGCAGAGCCTTAATCCTGTCTTCCTATGCACATTATGCCGAGTGTAATACACCCAGCATCAACAGGCAGAGCCTTAATCCTGTCTTCCTATGCACATTATGCCGAGTGTAATACACCGAGCATCAACAGGCAGAGCCTTAATCCTGTCTCCCTTTGCACATTATTTCGAGTGTAATACACTCAGCACCAACAAGCACACCACAAATCCAACTTAATATGCACAACACACCGAGTGTAATAAACCTAGCATCAACAAGCGGAGCACAAATGCAACTTCAATAAACACAGTAGATCGAGTATGAATGCATCCAGAAGCAACAAGCGGAGCACAATTCATCTTCTTATACAAGCGGAATAGACAGTATTAATACACTAAGCTCCAACTAGTAGAGCACAAATCTGTTTCCATATACACAACAAACCGAGTGTAATACACCCAGCATAAACAGAGCACAAATCCAACTTAATATGCACAACAGATAGAGTGTTGATACGCCAACAATCAGAGCACAGATCCGTCTTCCCTTTACAGAACAGACCGGGGGTTGAATAATATACGCTCGTAACAAGCATGCAGAGCACACATTCGAATCCATATTCCATTAATCTTTCCATAACCTAAGATGTGCATGACAAATCCGTCCTCATACACTGCGTACGTGACAGAAATGCATCTATCTTCTCAGCCAGAACACGATAATGTGTCTCTGTCAGTCAACTAGATTAGGAGACGTTCGACACACACACACGTTGGTGTATTCATTTATTGATAACATGTACCTACAGATTGTCAAAATTATTGATGGCGAAAATCAGGCAAACATATTGTTAACAATTTGTGATTGACGGGTTATATGTAAACAAAGCCAAAGGAAAGCATATAACAACAAATCCCTAAATGACAATAAGTCGTAATGTTTTTGTTCACAATATGCTTTTCGAGCAAATTTTCTGGTAAACCAGTTTTTTCTGTACATGCTCCCACTGTTTCTTCGTCGTCATGATTAGTATCAATTAGCCTCAATTCTCTGTCTCTCAACTATTATTTATTTATTTATTTATTATCTGATTGGAGTTTTACGCCGTACTCAAGAATATTTCACTTTTACGACGGCGACCAGCATTATGGTGGGAGAAAACCGGACAGAGCCCGGGGAAACCCACGACCATTAGCAGCTTGCTAACAAACCTTTCCACGTACGGCCGGAGAGGAAACCAGCATGAGCTGGACTTAAACTCACAGCAATCGCTTTGCTGAGAGGCTCCTTGGTCATTGTGCCCCGTTGGCGAGCAAGCCCCACTAGGCCACTGTGGTTCCATCTCAGCTATTTGAAGAATGCCTAGAGCGTCATTTGAGCGTCATTCTTCCCGATTTTCCCGACTTTCCGGTCATTCAGAATACTCTGTTTTACAAATTTATACTAAAATTACCATATCTAGCCTCTTCGACATTCCCAGAGATCTTGTTCAGCTTTTCACCCGCAGAGCGAGTGCATGTAGATTCTGGCAAGACAACACCTATTGCGCTGTGACTCACACGCTCCCGTCACGGCCAAGAAAAGATATGAAGGAAGTGAATTCCCTTGCCAAAGTTGGAACAGAGCCATCTCAAATTGTATGGCCCAGACCGGTCCTTCCAAGCCGTTATAAATCAAGTCTGTATCAGCAGCGCGGCATAGAGTCAAGAGAAAATTCTGCAAGTTTGGAATAGCAGATGTCACAATATTGCCAAAATAAGCGTAGATCTCACATCGCCTTCAGTTGTGAAAAACGATTATTCATACAATGTGCTAGTTATGTCGTTTTGAACAAATCCGGACAGCCTCAGAGAGAAAGCATCATATAGAACACATCTGCCGTGAATAGGGCTGTAGCTGAGACTGTAACAGCCACATCTGTTCATACACAGAACTGTACACGTCACAATGTCCGCCGCCGTGTGCTCCGAGAGGACGTGGTCCGCGTACACTTTTCCGACCTCCCTCAGTTCCCACATCCGTCCTCGAGACACAATAGCTGAAAACATAATCATACACATTAATAGCTTTGGTTTTATTTATTTGTTTCATTATTGTTAAATGTTGTGGTTAAGACTTTTTCACTTGTACTATGGCGATCCGTTTTATCGGTGAAGGAAACGGGATTGCCAGAGTAAACCATCGATGGTTCCACGTTGGAGCCTGCACGCCATTTTGGTAGCAGACAGGTAGACTTCAGCGAAACAAACAGGCCAAAGAACACTGTCCTTAGAAGTTAGGAATCTGGTAAATGCTACATTAAACTATGAAGCCAATTAAAATAAATTCGCATAAAAATCTTGATGAATAAAGCGATAAACAGGTTAGGACACGAGCAATAAAACCTGTGTTAACGCGCATGCCTCATGGGCATAATCATGCACACGGGTCATTTATGCTTCTATTCCCGATAAGGTTGAACAATGCAAAATGCAACACACTTCTGGTCATGGTCATTCTGGTAAAAGTCTTATAGCATAGAGAGTAAAATCAGAACTGCGACGACAGTATAATCATAGGCAAACGGTCACACATAACTGGTGAAATACGGCCTCTTGTCAATGTGACCTAGGTGAAACCAGCGCTCCCATCCAGATACCCGAAAAAACCCCTGACGTGCACCTCTAAGGTGCACTATTGGCCTTTCTCGGCCGGATAGATCACGTGACTCGCAAATTCCGGTTTACAGCAATGCTCCAATATTACAAATCTCTCATGATTATGCGCGAAAGGCAGATAGTGCACCTTGCTCGGCAAAGCAGGATACAAGCAAGCAAGCCTTTTATGAAAGGTCAATCCATTTCAAAGTTTGCTAAAAACACTCTGGAAATGAATTAGTGTATTCTCCGCGAATTAATATACATTTAATATAAAAGCCTAGAGCATAGTGTGTAAAAGCAGAGCAGTGACGACAATGCAACACTTGACACATGCCCATTTATGCATTCATGTATTTAATGAAACTTGTTGTGATGCAAAAATTACCTTTTATTTATTTATTTATTTGATTGGTGTGTGACGCCGTAGTCAAGAATATTTCACTTAAACAACGGCGACCAGCCTTATGATGTGAAGAAACCGTACAGAGATCAGGGGGACCTCGCGGCCATCTGCAGGTTGCTGCATGGCAGACCTGACGCACGGCCGGAGAGAAAACCAGCATGAACTGGACTTAAAATCAAAGCATGCGCAATGCTGTGAGGCCCCTGAGTCACTGCGCTGGCCTGAATTGATGGGTCTTTTGTTGGACAAATTAGATACACGGTTACTCAGTGTCACTGAGTAGACTTAAACGCTTAACTAATACTGCTTGTGGGACACCATGCAACCACATTGGTGAGAGCCTCCTGGGTCGCTGGCACGCTAACCACCTCGGTCACGGAGGCCAAAAAATTATTTTGTTGCACCATGTCAGCTACAAGTACTTACCTTTTGCTTGTTTTTCACAGTAAAAAGCAAGGGCGAGACTGCAGTGGATGTTAAAACCATAGTGTTGGTCAAACAAAGGATAACTGGGCAGCCACACACTCATGTCAATCATATAGGCCGCGCAGAGGTCTGTGTCGCCATTTGGCTCGTTATTATGCCAGCGGAAACCATCAAGAGCTGTACCCTCATCCCATACAAACTGTTCGTCTGTAAAACATAATCGCACAATCGCACAATCGCATCATCTGAGATAAGGGAATCCTCTAGAAATCAAACACCGGGAGAAAAGTTAAATCAACCGAGTCATGAAACTCACGGGAGTCTTTCATCGCTCAGCTGATCTAGTCATATGACTCAGTTTTCTGAGTTAGCCCAGTTGACACAGTTGAGTCAGCTGACCAAAATCTGAGTAAATAGTTATATTTAATTCCTCGTCCGATGTAATGGTTAGCTATGTGAGAAACAGTCACACAGAATTCCAGGCCAAATGTAATGGTTAGCTATGAGAGAAACAGTCACACAGAATTCCAGGCCAAATGTAATGGTTAGCTAGGTGAGAAACAGCCACACAGAAGTCCAGGCCAAATGTAATGGTAAGCTACGTGAGACACAGTCACACAGAATTCCAGGCCAAATGTAATGGTTAGCTATGTGAGAAACAGTCACACAGAATTCCAGGCCAAATGTAATGGTTAACTAGGTGAGAAACAGCCACACAGAAGTCCAGGCCAAATGTAATGGTAAGCTACGTGAGACACAGTCACACAGGATTCCAGGCCAAATGTAATGGTTAGCTATGAGAGAAACAGTCACACAGAATTCCAGGCCAAATGTAATGGTTAGCTAGGTGAGAAACAGTCACACAGAATTCCAGGCCAAATGTAATGGTTAGCTATGTGAGAAACAGTCACACAGAATTCCAGGCCAAATGTAATGGTTAACTATGAGAGAAACATATCCCACATACAATGGCTGTCTAAAGAACAAAATGGCACCATTCGCAAATGTTCATCTACAATGTAAAACATCGCAAATAGCTGTCACCACGAAAATACAACTGTCAAATACAAGGCACAAAAAACATACATGGTGTCATCGTTATACACATTGGTTATCTACAAGAAAAACGCTACGTTTTATTCGTTAAAGATAGAGTGCATAAAATACATACGTGATAATCTACTGGCTCCAAGCAGATAATTCCCTGTATCGTTTTGAAAGAGGATTTGATCGACAAATTCCACTTTTTCCGGGGAGGTTAAGGTCAGAAGTCGACCTCCAAGGCTCTGACAGAAACACCGGGCCTCCGTAGAGCTCATCGCTTGGGAGTGTTTAAGATAACACATATCTCCATATTGCAGCCATCCGGGTGGACAGTCGGCGAAGATAACTGTAATACAAATGTGCTGAAAAACGTTGTCTCGGCGTAGAAACAAATACAAGCCTGACGCCATTAATTGTGAAATGCTGTCTCAAAAAAATTTATGCGCTTTCTAGTCATTATGTACGGTCACTGGACACACCAATGTGCTGAACACGAAACGAGAAAACGTACTCGACAATTTTCGGATGAAAATACGAATATTTTAGATTCAACAGTTGACCATAGTTGTTGAACTCAGAAGCATTAGACAGAAATTTTAGTTATGGAGAGAGAGAGGGATAAAAACGGAATATATAATGACAGGTACGCATTTACATAAAAAGATAAATATATGTCAAAAAATTTAGTAAGGAAGCTTACCTTTGATTGATAATAATAACAGGATACAGGGGCGATGTAATTCCTTCATATTCCTACTGGAGTTATAATCATTTGCGAAGCTGCTGTTTTACATTCGCAAACAGAATAGGGGTGTAAAACTGGCCGGATCATTTTTCTTCGACCGTTAATAAAGCGATCGTTCAGTCTTCTTTTATTGGCGTTAAGGGGTTGGTAAGGGAATAAGTCAACCAGTTACTTATGTTCTTTGTTTCTTTTAATAGATGAAACTTATGAAAGAGCTCCATATCAAAAGACTCAGTGAATGGCGACCAAGGATACCACTTAGCAGTTCTTAAACGATGATAATCACCCGGACTTGACAGATCAACCAGCCTCCGATTCCCTAAGAAGAGGTCATCATAGTTCTTCAAGAGGAGCTTGCCGTTGTTTCCATAGTGACCATTATTCCGTTAGACGAGTCTACTATTGTTCCATTTCGCTTTCATTGCTATCCATTGAAATGTTGATTGCTTCCCTTAGTTTTGGTGGAGATGTCATGGTTGGTTTACACGAAATTGTTGGCCGAAACAAGGCAAAATTGTCACTTTTGTGTTTCAGTCATGATTCATGTGAATTGCTTTGCTCTCTTGTTTTAGACATCTTTGTTTCTTAGACGGACGGATATTGAATATATTAGAATTCCGCCAGCTTTTCTCATTTGGTCTACATATTGTTTTAGCGAAATTCACATATAAAAACGTGATCTACTACGACGGTATTATAAACTTTCATTTAACTCTCACAGATCAAGTTCCAAAGTTGCGATACTCTTACAGTAAGATCTGAGGAAATATGTCATTACAAATTATGGGCTGATTTTTACAATAGCCAGGGTATCAGGGGCAATCAATATTGTAAAGTATAGGAGTGCATTCGAAGTGACTATCCTTGGAGAAATACTCGTACACTGTAACCATATATTTAATTTCCATACCATGAAGTATACAGTTAGGCTGAGAGTCTGGGAGGGAAATTTTAGACTTTCTCGCTTTCATTATTCGTGGCACCTTAATTGGTGAATGTACCTGTCAGCGGTCGACATCACTGGTGCAGATATTTGTGTCATAATTCAATCTTCACTTCGCTGAAAAACACATATATTGCCAAATATGGCATGCATCTCTGCACGTCACATGTTTATAACCGTACTCCGGTTTCCTCCGCCCATAAAACTGATCCCCATCACTCTCATTTGAAAAATTCAGGCACTCTTGTGAAAATTTATTTGATTTATTTGGTCCAAACAGGAACAAATATCCCCTGTCCAAGAATGGGTTCGAACCCACGTCCCGTGTGCTCTATAGTATATAGTGATTGAAAGGTAAACTGCTCAACTTCGCGACTGAAGCTGGCTCTCCCATTTTACTTCAGCATCAGCCACCACCGGTCAACAAAATCAAACCAGGAACAGTATACATGTCTGTGAGACATGGAGAGGCAAAAGAGTGTCTTTCAAAAATAGCACATGGTACATTTATTCTGAACCGCCAGAAACAATGAACAATGAACAATGACTATGGGGGCATCCCATCAGCGGTGTCTACAACAGGCAAGACAAACAGTTGTTGAGTAACCATGGTAATCCAAATACCAAACAAATGTGATATCTATATGTTACTTACATTACGTGCCTACCCAATATACCATTACATAAGAATACCAGCAGCCCATACAGGCTCCAGAGTAACTGACAGGGTTCGTTTAATACACACCTATAACACTAACAAATATGTATGTGATATATTATTGTGGATGGACGTGAGTTTACCCTGGACTCTGCTCGATATCCTCCCACCATAATGCTGGCATCGGTCGTATTTAAGTGAAAATATTCTTGAGTACGATGTAAAACACCAATGGAATAAATAAATAAATAAATAAATGAATAAATAAATAAATAAATAAATAAATAAATAAATAAATAAATAAATAAATAAATAAATAAATAAATAAATAAATAAATAAATAAATAATTCAGACCATTAGACCACTAGGGCCACGTTTATTTACTAAATTGTGTACATTCCTTGTACTTCCTCTGTTCTGTTGCCCCGTTAGCACAGTTGGTAGACCGTTCGCTTCGGGGGCGGTAGGTCCAGGGTCAATCCTAGTTCGGGTCACTCCTAGACCTTAAAAAAGCAGTTTGTAACTTCCTCTCTTGGCGCTTAGCATTAAGGGAATAGTACAATGACAGGTCGACCTGTATCATTATAATGGCTAGGGCTGGGCGGCTTACATTCCTTCTCATAACATTAAACAACAATCCGATAAATAAATAACTGCTTGAGGTCTTAACAGATGGAGATGTGTGATTGATATGGTTACTAGAAGAAGGCAAACATACATTTATATGCCTGGCTTCTATATCACACGATATACCAGAGAAAGATTTTGTCACAAAATTCATCCTGTTCTCTTCAAGAAGGAAACGTTGGTTATAGCTGACTAGAAATGTTGTGATCAATGTCCAGAACTCTTTTGCCACAAAACTTTCTTTACCCCCCCACTCCAGACCCCATGTTTAAGGAGGAACCATTATTTACAGCTGATGAAATTTTTATTCAGTGTTCAAATCTCCATATTTCATCGCAAAGATCTCCTGGTTCTTCCATGACCTTGAAGGAGGAAACTTTAACAGCTGACGAGAACAGCTCTGACCAGTGTCCAAAGCTCCACATTTCATGCCGCAAAGATCTCCCGCTTCTTCGTTAACATGTAAGCAGGAAACTTTAATTACAGCTGACAATAATGATCAGCGTTTAGAACTCTGGATTTCATCTCAACGGTATTCTTGTTCCATGAAACATATAAACTAACGGACAAAAGAAACTTTACGACTCCGTGAGTAAAATTTAACCATCCTTTTCAGCAAATTAATACCAAATTATTGTAGGAAAACATTGTACAAAGCATATTCCCATGTGCGACAAGCATCATATACGCCCAAACGAATTTGTTTTGAGACAACGAAGAAAGTTGAAAAATAACGTGACCCATGGATGGCCGCAACTGCACATGTAATAAGTGTATAAGACGTTACACGCAGTGTGCTGGACTTGCACACTGACTAAAAGCCACCAAAGTAATGCCTCGATTGACTCCAGAACAACTCGGGGGGGGGGGGGGGGCTGGGTATGGTATCCATGGGAGCTACCCACGTTGCAAGAACCTTCGGCTGCTCTCGTGTAACTGTGTCAAACTTGATGCAGCGTTGCAGACAGACAGGGCAGACATCGGACAGGCCAAGTACAAGTGTGCCTAGGGTAACTACGCCCAGAGAAGATGGGTACCTGCGCACCTTATACCTGAGGAACCGCTTCCTGACAGTGACGTCTTCGTTAATAATTGCCTTAGGTCACAGGATCAGTCGGCAGACCGTGTCCAGGAGACTCATGGCTCACGGAATTAGGGCCTTTCGACCATTCAGAGGGCAGTTGTTCACAGCCGAACATCGTCGGCAGAGGTTGCGATGGGCTCGAATTGTACGCCGTTGGCAGTGACGTGATTGGCAACGTGTTGTTTTCACGGATGAAAGGCGCTTCTTCCTGTTCTGAGCCGATGGCAGACAGCGAGTTTACCGTAGAAGAGGCAAATGAACGGCTGCATCAGGTGGTACCGTTTGGTGGCGGCAGCGTGATGGTGTGGGGTGGGATTTATGGAGAGGAAGGGACACCATTGGTCATCATCTACGGGAATCTAACAGCTTAACGTTACGTGGATGAAATTCTACGTCCTGTTGTCCTGCCATTCCTTCAACAGCAGCATGACAACGCCAGACCCCATACTTCCTGGACGCCAACGACGTCAACGTCTTGCCGTGGCCTGCATATTCCCCAGATATGTCCTCCATAGAACACCTTTGGGATACCATGGGTCGTCGAGTAAGACAACGGACACACCTTGTAGCCAACCGACAAGAACAGTCGTTCGCTTTCCAAGATGAATGGTAATGAATCCCACGTCATCTTATCAGGCGACTTACTTTTCCTATGTGTCGGAGAGTTTTTGCATGCTTTGAAGCAAGGGGTGGCCACACGCGATAATGGTTGGTATTGATTGGTTTTGATATTGACTAATTTTAAAAATAATCAACTTTTTGTACTCTGCCCATTGTTAATCAAGATGGAATGGCTATATTACTAACCCTGCTCTGCTTGTTCACTTGTAAAATGATTTGAGGGCTGCTTTGTCCGTTCTTACTCATGACTTTCAATCTCTACAGTCTTATCAGTATATTAAATTTCAGTCATCCTGTTTTTTGCTTTGGCAAAATAAATTGATTGGGACTCTTTGTAAAGTTTCTTTTGGCCGTCAGTTTATAAAAGAGGAATCATTATTTGCAGCTGACGAGAATAACTATGGTCAGCATCCGGAGCTCCAGAATTCCTCACACAGCTCCTCTTGTTGTTCATGTGGCGTATAAAGGAGAAAACATTGATGATTACGGCTTCATTGTAGAGAACTTTATGACGACTCTACACTCTTCCAGTGGCGAAAACCACGGGGTTTTCACTGAGGAAGCTTGCGATACATCACAAAACAGGCTGTGTGGCAATGGATACGACCAAGATCACACAATAGAGAAGCCATTTAAATGCACCCAATGTGACTAAATGTGTCCAAGTAATTGCAAATTATTTGTAAACATAAGCGCTCAAACTGGAGAGAAACGATTTAATTGTAGCTGTTGTGGTCATAGTAGGAATATTTTTGCACACGTCAGAACTTACAGATTGGGATTACAGATGTAGTAACAAGAACTCACCAGAACTTTCCTGGGGAAAATCTATGATATATAATTGGTTTAACTCATCAGGGATGAGGCATAAGAGAAACCAGTTCTACATGTATGTATTATGTGGTTACAGCTGTAACGGGAATGGGACTGTCCCTAAACCTGTCGGGAAACACGTGAGGGAAACCATCACAGTATACTGTGTGTTTACAATTGCACTTGAAAATTGTTGGAGCTAGGCATTTCCTGACCTGCAGGAGTAAAATCATCACAGTATGTTGTATGGTTACAACTGGACCATGGAGACTGTTCTGGAAAATGGCTGTAGGTAAGCATTTTCGAAGTCACAGGAGTGAAATCATCACAATACACTGTATGATTACTACTGTACTGGAAAATTTGTTGTAGGTAAGCATTTCTGGACCCGCGGGAGCGAAATCATCATAGTGTCCTGTGTGGTTACAATTGGACCACTGCCGTCGTATAAGTGACGCATTCTTGAGTACGGCATAAAACACCGATCAAATAAATGAATATATACAACTGGACCAGGAAGACTGTACTGGAAAATGGCTGTATCTAAGCATTTCCGAACTCGCAAGGGTGAAAATATCACAGTATCTTGTGTGGTGCAACAGAACCGCGCAGACTGTACTGAAAATTGTCTGCAGATAAACATTTGCGGACAGTATAGGCTTACTGTGGTGTTACAACTGGACCAGGAAAAAGTGTGGTAGCGAAATCCGACAGGACAAAGATGGGGGAAACGATCTCCGGACTCTCAGGTGGGAAATGTTACAGTAGATTGTGTGGTTAATATCATCTTCCCCGGAAAGTGTGATGAATTAAAACTGCTCCGGTAGGTGTGATGAATGAAAACTGCACCGGAAAGTCTGATGAAGTAAAACTGCACCGGAAATTGTGAGGAATTAAAACTGCTCCGGTAAGTGTGATGAATGGAAACTGCTCCGGCGAGTGTGATGAATTAAAACTGCTCCGGTAAGTGTGATGAGTTAAAACTATACCGGAAAGTGTTTTGAATTAAAACTGCTCCGGTATGTGTGATGAATTAAAACTGCTCCAGTAAGTGTGATGAACTAAAACTGCTCCAGTAAGTGTGATGAACTAAAACTGTTCCGGTAAGTGTGATAAATTAAAACTACCCCGGTAAGTCTGATGAAGTAAAACTGCACCGGTAGGTGTGATGAATGAAAACTGCACCGGAAAGTCTGATGAAGTAAAACTGCACCGGAAATTGTGAGGAATTAAAACTGTTCCGGTAAGTGTGATGAATGGAAACTGCTCCGGCGAGTGTGATGAATTAAAACTGCTCCGGTAAGTGTGATGAGTTAAAACTGTACCGGAAATTGTGATGAATTAAAACTGCTCCGGTAAGTGTGATGAATTAAAACTACCCCGGTAAGTGTAATGAATTTAAACTGTACCGGCAAGTGTGATGAACTAAAACTGTTCCGGTAAGTGTGATGAAATGAAACTGCAACGGAAAGTCTGATGAAGTAAAACTGCACCGGAAAGTCTGATGAAGTAAAACTGGTCCGGTAAGTGTGATGAATTAAAACTGTACCGGAAAGTGTGCTTAATTACAACCTTACCGAAGAATGTTCTGTAGTTAAACCGATGGAACTGACATAAGGGAAAGTGTTCTTGTGTATAATTTATAACTGATAGTGCTTCTTCCAAATACCCTGGATTTTATTAATTTATATGTTAAGCCATTGGTTTGTCTTTCCAATATAATATACCTCTCTGGGCGTACGTGGGAAGGTCTTACAGCAACCTGCGGATTTCCCCCGAGTACGGCGTAAAACACCAATCAAATAAATAAATGATATAATATGCAGTGTAGGATGTGTCTAACATTAACAACAACAAAAGAAACAAGTTTCTGAGGTTTCTTCTTGGGGCGTAACAATATCTATAAACTACAGTAAATCGGATGGCGTGCTCCTTGTCAATAATAATTCCGTGAATGGTGGGAGACCAAGAACAAAATGCTGTGATTGGTGGGAGGCCAAGAACATAATGCCGTGATTGGTGGAAAGCCAAGAACATAATGCCGAGATTGGTGGGAAGCCAAGAATATAATGCCGTGATCGGTGGGAAGGAATGCTGTCTTTCAGATTTTATAATGTCTTTGCTGACACAAATATTAAAGAACTCGTGTTGTCGTTGTTGAAAATTCCCTGGGCATGGCGTTCAGTAGTAATCAATTAGAGACCTTTAGTTAGATTTATTTATTTATTTGATTGGTGTTTTACGCCGTACTCAAGAATATTTCACTTATTCGACGGCGGCCAGCATTATGGTGGGTGGAAATCGGGCACAGCCCGGGGGAAACCCACGATCATCCGCAGGTTGCTGGCAGACCTTCTTACGGCCGGAGAGGAAGCCAGCATGAGCTGGACTTGAACTCACAGCGACCGCATTGGTGAGAGGCTCCTGGGTCATTACGCTGCGCTAGAGCGCAAACCGACTGAGCCACGGAAGCCCCCGTTTAGTTAGAAGTATAAGTTCAACATGTAACTTCAAACTAGAATAGGAAAACTTATTCTACTTTGAAGTTACAAGTTACAAGTTTTATCTCGTAACTTCTAACTGAAGGTTAATTAGTGAATGGCGATTAGGGATGGAGCACCAGTGAGTCGAAGTCAACAAGATTATTCACCTATCAGAACTGTCTGCAGTTCCAATAATTCCAAGGAGTCTTCACGGATGTTTGTCTTATTTTTCTTATCTATTTATTAGTGCTTGATGTTTTACGCCCGACTCAAGAATATGTCGCTTATATGACGGCAGCCAGCATTATGTTGGGAGGAAATCGGGCAGAGCCTGGGGGAAATGAATGGTTTTCAGTTTCTGCTTCAGAACAGAGTAGTTTGCGAATGACAATGTTTGTAACGATCGTTCAGTAAAACAACGATGCTGGTATATTAAGATACACAAGATATACGCTTTGGGAAATCAAGGACAGTTGACGAAGCATCCAAAGAGCAAATAGGTGTCCACGTATCTACTAATTCTATGTCAAATCAATAGGCCTGAATTTCTGAAATAGTCAGATGTCGTTTAAAGAATTCTAGCGAGGAAATTGCTGATCGAAGCTCAAATCTTCACTCCGAAAAGCGCCGACAATCTGTTGCAAAACACAAATTTCTGTCTCTCACTACATGTCACTACTAGCTCATGGCTACATCTCAAAAAGTTACAAAAACGTCGACGAAAAAAAAAATGAAATCACAGGCCCGAAAGACACATAAACCAGAATATTGCCTGTGCGAGCCAGGAGACGATTCGACGACGATTCGATTGTAGACCAGCCTCCTGGAGTCAGATGATGTCAATTTTTTGTTGTTGGATAAAAGAGGTGAATATTGTGTCAGTTTGGATGCTGTGGACCCTTTAGTATTGTCTGGCTTAGCATGTAGGTATATCGACTACGATTCGTTTGTAGCCCCACCGTCAACATTGTCAGATGGTGATAACATTGGTGACTGGTTATAGAGTTTGGAAAGAGTTATACATTAAGCAAGTTATGTTGTTGTATATTAAACAGAATAGGAAACAGTTAAATAGTAAAGTGTGAAAACGTACTGATTGGCCCTTTTGAATCACCTACGGCCAACCGCAAATCAACGATAAGTTTTCGATCTTTATTGTGTTACTTCTAGATAAAACAGTAGGCACCTAGAACAGACAGTGGTGCTAAGCCATAATCACTCATTCGTTAAAGATTCGTCAGTTCCGAGAAGTAAGCATTTGACTAGAGCGCTTGGTCAAGTGGTTACAGGCACTTGTCTTTAAATCGCTGAGACCCACGAAATGAGGGTTCAAAACCGGGCCTGGTCAAGGATCTGTAGATCTCAGCGCGTGTACGGCATCGGTGATAATAAACGGTCGACGGTGCCCGTGTGGCGATTTGAGCACACGAACTTTCGTTGAAGACCACTTGTCTTCCACCAAAACGACGTACATACATGAAGCTCACATGTGGGGAAGTTCGTAAGTGGCTTACTAGAGGTCTATGGTTTAGCCTGCTGACACTTGAGTTTCTTCCACCCATAATATTGACCGCCTTAATATAAATGAAAAATTCTTCAGTGTGGCGTTCAGCAACATTCAAATAAGTAAATAAATTGACTACAGTTTGATCATTGTGTTCATTAGTTTTTTAAATTGAATAATGTGCATTTGTCAAAGAATTTATGTCATAACGATATAGAATGAATAAAAGATACGGGGGATCTTCAGAAAGTGCACTTATAACTGATCGATCAAAATACCCTATATGGAATTTAACGGTGAGTTCCGGACACAAAAGCGATCAAAGTAAATCATGTGTATATCAATATTCCGAAGAACTGTATAACTTATTGCAAACATGCAATTATATCTTACCTTCTTAACTCATGGCAAAAATAAAAAAAATAAAAAAATATTAGGGTACATTTGGGAAAGTCATATTACTTGTACATACATATTATATGTAAGGAACAAAATCGTGTAAACGATGACTTTCTCCGTTCAGTACACGTAACTTCTGTGTTATACTTTTATTTCTTTTTATGACATTTAGTTATGTATTTCCATTTGACGGAGTTTGCATTAAAGTGTGTAGAAATAAACCTATAAAATAACGAAGATGTAGAATGTGTCCGTGCAACCTCAAAATGATTAATTAACAGAGTTATCGCTATCAGGGATTACACTTTTTTAAATATAGCACAGATTCTAGTGCTGAAAGATGGCTGCGGGTTTCGAACCAGCGACCTTAGAGTCAGGCATCAAATCGCCAGCAATACATGTCAATCGCCCAAGCCTCTTGACCAACAGGTGTAGTCGATTACCAAGCAGTAGCCGATTTTTGTGAGACATCATCTTATTCCAGAGCTCATCTACATGCGTTACAGAAATTACCTCCCCTGAATCAGCGAAGGAGAAGTTGCATTTTGAGGATCAGAGGTCAGGGACTGTGAATGTATAACCTTATGGGAACCGATAGGACTGACTTGTTTTAGC
This sequence comes from Liolophura sinensis, assembly GCF_032854445.1. NCBI lineage: Eukaryota > Metazoa > Mollusca > Polyplacophora > Chitonida > Chitonidae > Liolophura > Liolophura sinensis. Next base: position 73,341,252 of record NC_088295.1, on the reverse strand, counting down.
CGGCCAGTCTTCCTCCATTGGTGTCCTACTAAAACTGTCTGTATATACGAAGTATTCAATCCACAGGATAAGTTTGGAATTGGCTCAGAATCGGGGATTTATGGACCACGTTGTCACAATATTTCCTCACTGTACTCAGTCGTACAAGACACTTTTTTTATCACTCACGGGACTGCCGCTAAGTCTGCGATAGTAGGCGTTATACAGAAGACAGCTTCTGTTGAGAGCCTTATAACTAAAGCTGTAACATAAACAGTTTTGCATGCACTGGGCTGCGCACAGAAGTTTAGACGACAGCGTGTGTTGAGATATCGCATTGTCCGGGTAACTAGCCTCTTTACTCCGCTGCTTCCACAGGCGATCAGATTTCAGGTTATCTGCAAGTAAGTAATAGATTTATTTACAAACAAACGAAATTGTTTCACATCTCACGACTTTTGTCGGATCTTATTCTTTGAAAGACTGGAAAGAATGTTTTTATTTTTACATCAGAAAATCGTGATGCGAGATCATATGGGATTCCAACACAAGGTAATATAGTCTCCGCAAAAGGAACTCTACCAAAGGAGCACTGCCTTTTGGTACTGCCTTCATGGTGTATTTCCAAACATAGATTGAGACAGGCTTTTATAATATGTGAGAAATCCGGCTATATGTTCCATTATTCATTGTTTATTCAATTAATTATACTTGTCCAAAGAAAATGTGAGTCTGAAAAGAATTACAGTTGCAACCAGATCATGATCAGCTTTGTTCATTATTCCGGTTGAATACAAAGAATTATCGATCCACGCCAAAAAAAGCTATGTATTACTCATACTGGACCAATTATTATTGTATCGTGATAATGGCCATCTTATGATGTCCAATATTGAGTTTAAATAGCAAATCGGTGTCTGGCTATTACATATACACATGTGAATATTACCTGATGCGATCTTTTCACAGATATAGGCCGTGACATGGCTACATAAAAGGTCATACACGTAATGTCTGTCCAAGGTATCTTTGTCACCCCAAGTGTGTTTTATCATATAATATAGACACGATTCTTCATTCAGGAAGTTATCCGGTTGACGTACTCCCCAGATAATGGTTCGGTTTTCCACGGGCACACCGTCCATCCACACATACCAATCATCTGCCAAGGAAAATCAAACAGTATTATGTAGTGTTTATCTTTTTAGAGCATCTTCTTAAACGGGATTCTTAAGTTTTTATCCGGAATCTAGGTATCGAAACTAGGCGTCAACCATGATGTTCCAGGCCAAAGTTCCAAAACAATGAGCTTGATAATGATTACCCTTTCATGACTTTTGGTTATTGTCGTTTTCAATTTGCGGTTGCAATATGTCCAGGAGCCAAATCCACAAAACCATGTCTGACTAAAGTCAAAATTTAAAACCTCTCCACAATGTTCATATTTTTGCACTGGAAGTTTAACCTTGAACACATTTGTCTTCAAACAATATCGATGAGGAAGACACAATTTAAATTCTAAAATCGAAAACTAAGCTTAAAGATCCTATTTAAATAACGTGAGTGCGGCGTAAAACATCATTTGATTGTTGTTAAACGCCATACTCAACAATTTTTCACCTATAACATACGTTTTATAATGTGCGGAAGAAACCGATGTACCGAGGATGTTTTGTTTGAGACAAGTGGTTTTGAACTAATGTTAGGCTGCGCGAAAGGTCACACAAGCGTCGTCGACTAATTATTGTCATCAATCACAGTCCACATGTTGTGAGAGCGCGATAATTTACTAAATCCCTAAGGCCACCCCGTAAAAAATAGCGACACTTACTAGCACCGAATAAAGACAAGAATTGTAAGAACACGCAGACCGGTCTCAGATGTGTGTTGCTATACGTCTTAGTTAATTAAACCAATTCTGATAAACTGAGGATAACAAGATTGTGTACAGGTGGGTTTCGTACTTTATCACCACTTCGATAAGCCCCTGACGGACTGAGCTGAACATGTTATGCTGGCTATGGTAATGGGTTTCCCCTGGGCTTTGCTCGGTTTCCAACCACCAGAATGCGGGCCGCCGTCGTATAAGTGAAATATTCTTGAGTTCGGCGTTCAAATAAGTAAATAAATAAATAAGGAAGTTTTCTTCATTTCTAGGGGACCTTCGGGAGTGTTTTTTCTGTAGGCTCAAGCCAAGTTTTAATCGGGGAAAAGACAACAGTATACCTCTGAGTCTGTCTGCTCCTAACACGTAATTATCCATGGTTCCATTCACCCAGGTGTTTATGAAGTCTGTTTTTGCAGGCGTGCTGAGGGTGGCCACAATAGCACCATGTTTTGCACACTCACAGCGAGCATTCGTGTAGCTTTTAGGCTCCGTCATCTGCTTGTAGCATAATCCCCCATGTTTTGTCCATGAAACAGGACAATCGGCGGCAGCCACTGGAAGATATAAGACATCTTGCATTAATTCGAATTTAGCACTTCTCTGTGACCAGATGTGGTCATTCATTTAAAATAAATAAATAAATAAATAAATAAATAAATACTATAACTCCCACTAAAGAACTGAAAGCAATTTTTTGATTGGTTAGAAATGTTTAGAGGAATATTATAAAGTAGTAATTAGAAACGTTCAATATGTTTTCTCATAAAGGTTTTGATCAATTAGATCATTTGAACAGAAAGTAGGCCAGTTTTATGATGCCACTTAAATAAAATCCTGACCGAGGTAAAGTGAGAAGAGGCCGTATTTCACCTGTTATACGTGTGACCATTTGCCAACTATCACACTATCATAGCCAATCTAGATTTGCTCCCTGTGCGACACGTCTTTAATTATATCGTACTGCTTTGTGGTGTTACTTTGTAATATACATTTCTAGTGATAAAGTAGTCTTGGATTACAGACTTAATTGTTCTTTGTTGTACAACTGGCGTGAATTGTACTTTCTCTACATTGAACAGTAACTGATGAAAGAGTTGAAGACGGGTTCACATACTTAAATTTCTCCGATTTATGGGGAAAGCCAGACATAAAACTGTAGGCTCATTAGAGCTTAAACTTTAAATTAATCTATGCGTTGAAACAAACATGGACGTTTCGCATCAAATATCGCAGGCTAATTCCCTAACCGCCGTCTAACACAGGCATTCAAAGAACGTAAAAAGCTATATTAAGTAAGTAATTAGGACGGATTCACGCAAAGAGAGGCAGTCAACGGTTTTCAGTGGTGTTGGAAAAGGCAAGGAATGCTCGAGGTGAATGAATAAAATCAGTATCCAAGTGTCCAAATCGTGTACTATGTTATGAAACCGTTTTCATCAAAAGACAAAGACAGTCCTAGAAACAAATGGACAAAGACCTTGTATCCATTTGCAATAGTGTCTTTCACCTTGTTACCGAGTATAATGCCTTTATGAGGATATCTAAACAGAGTAGATGGATTTTTCAGGCCACATGGACTACAACAATACCAGACTTCTGCTGACATTCAACGGTAAATCCGTAGAGTGAGACCCTATTATTTGACGACATCAATTTTCACACCCTCTCTTCGCCCCCTCAAAATACCCAAACATTGGCCGCAAACCGCAGCCATGCACAGCAAGCAAAAAAAACTCCTGAAAATTCACACCAATTTTAATTCATATCTCAAATCTTAAATCTTGTGAATATTTATTCAATGTGGGTTGATTAAAACCAGCGTTTAATCTGCTTATCTCAGGAATACCCCAAGACACCCGACGAATTTAAACATAATTTTGGCATGATACTTATCCAAATCCTCTGAAATAATGTGAAACTTTCTCTTTGAAATTATGTGTAGTGAACCCCAAAGAGGCACCACATGTATATTGTCATGCTTACCCACTGCTGTAAACGTATATTTTGTTGGCTAAAATAAATTTACAAACTGGGCATGTTATATATTTGTCATGTACATGGCGATAACGCCTGAAGAATATTAAGTAAATCATAGAAGTAACAATTTTTAAAAATACATAATCTGGTTATTAAGAAATGAAACAACGATGTAAATTACTTCCACATAAGCAGACTAAGAGAATATTCAGTTGTTCAGAGAAGTTTTTATTCTTTTGCCTTCATTTCAAATGAGGCACATATCTTTCCACCCTGAGGACGTCATGATAAAGATACAATCAAACATTTAACTTACCCTCTGATGCTTCCAGTAGGCAATATGCGAGAATAAGAACAGCAAATACCGTAAATACCGGATTCCCCATGGCTCTCCGCTGACGTAAGTGCATATGGTTCAAGGAACGTGCCTTTTATTGCCGTGTGTTGCTCAATACTTCTTCTTTAATGACAATTTCATTCATCTATTTACACTTGACAAACATCTTCACAAACGATATGATGGAAAAGCCAAATACCGGAAAGGCTCTATAGGAAGCAGACAATGGGCTGGAAAAGCGATCGATGAAACCTTTCATCGCATTGACCTTTTATATCTAACCTTACTCCTATAAGGAATTGTATGTTATTAATTCGTCATGTCAGCGTCAAATCAGACATTCACATATCACTTTTAAACACATTCCGAGCCGATGATGACTATACTTCACAATCTCCTAAACACCAGTTCTCAAAGGAATATTTATTTCTTTATTTGGTTCAAGAACAAAGGAATATGAGAGAAATAGTAATATAAATAAAAGAATAAAAAAAAAAAAGCATTCGCCAGTCTTCTGTTTCGTAAGGAACACAGTTGATATTCTAGATACGACATCCAAATTTCGAACTGGTAGCCAGTGAATAATTTGAAAGTCTAAATACAAATATTGTAGTTGATTTGATTACAACTGTTAAGAAAAACACCAAGTGATGTAATAATCATAGATGCTTGTACCGCCTGTAGCCCCGAGGTAAGTTAAATACAATGACCTTGAAGGCCCTGTCCATGTATGTTATTGAAGCAGATGTATGCTATACCAGTCTAATAAGTTCGGGTGTATTACTTCAAAACAGATATGTCCGATCGTACGTGGGAAGGTCTGTCAGCAACCTGCAGATGGTCGTGGGTTTCCCCCGGGCTCAGCCCGGTTTCCACCCACCATAATGTTGGCCGCCGTCGTATAAGTGAAATATTCTTGAATACGGCGTAAAACACCAATCGAATAATTAAATAAATCAAAACAGATACTTTACGAGCCCATTTGAGACAAAATCAAAGAATAACGATCGTCATGATACATTTGTACATTAGAGCACTCGTGAGGATTGAATTGTTTATAAGCGAAAGTCGGACTTTCTAAGTCGATAATTGCAGGGCCCATATGTCATATCTAGAGGGATAGTTAATTGCTTGGAAGCCTGTCCGGGCTAAATCCTGACCTGAGTCATATGGGGGAAGTAGTAGTTCAGTATTTATGGCTTCGCCTAATGCAACAGGCCAAGTTCTGATCGATCTTGTGTCAGTATTTTTTGACAGATTGGGAGGTTATGTCCTGTGTCTTTGACAAGGCTTTTTAGTGAGGCAGCATTATATATGCGTAAAAACGCTTTTCAGTGAGGCAGCATTATAGATGCCTAAAAACCGAAGCGTTGTGATCTGGTCAAAATATTGTAGAAATCGATGATATTCGCAAACAATCACGGGGCATTAGAGAATCTCTAATATTACTACACGTTTCAGAGGTCAAACAGAAAAAATCCAACAAAAACAGTTTCATTGGAGCAGTATATGTTTCGTGTTACGTTAATTTGTGGTCATCTGTTCTTTGCAAGTTTTCTACAACACCGTCCAGCACTGTTTTAATACATCTGATCTCAGAAAATTCAGAAATACAAGTTTTCATAACTATAAATAACCAATAGCTGTAACGTTTGGATGAAATGGTAAACTTTATTTGGATTCATTGTTGCCAGTACGTGATAAAAACAGTTGAGAACCATGTCCAAGACTTGAGATGTGATACCCATGGATTATGTGTCGGGTACACTGCAGCACGCTAATAGCTACCAGCGATGGGGCGTCTAGGGGCACTCTGTGTGGAGTGTTTGTGATCAATATCAAGAATGAACATCAACATCACGTAGGAGAAAAGGCATTATGAGATTCAAAAATAATCGACAAATCCTAAAGTATTTCAAATATAACACGGAGTAAATATTGAACCATGTCCTTGCAACATCAAAACAAATAATGGATGAATACCACCTACTATATGATGGAAGGCCGCTTTATAAACACACTCTTTCGACGAGACAGTAACAATCAACAACAACATCATCTTTTTGCAATATCTTGAGCACATCTCCATGCGCAAGGCACAGTTACCTCCCCTCCATCAGATAAGGCAGAGTTTCACAAAGCGGCGTACGACATTTCTTTTTTATCGTACATTTGTCGTACGATATTTTGCACGTGATTATTACGATACCATTATCCTATATGTGCCATAATCGTACACGTACGACATCTTTTTGAAACAGGGCACTGACCTTGCATTCTCAGAACGAGAGCAGACTATTTCATGTATGCTATTGTCCAGATTTAATAGTTCCCAAACTTTTTAATTACACGTAAAGTTAATGGTGAAATTCGAAAACAGGACTATCATTTTTGTGTACTCTGAACATGTTTTTGTCACATTATCTCCCAGACAAGCAAGCACAGGTATTGGAATATAGCTGATAGTGACTATTGTCCTCGATCAATGTGGTCATTAAAGTGTATAATCTTAGTGATGAACACGACAGTCGATGGTACAGATCAGCGTTCCACTAGCATGGGGTGGGGTTGAGGGGGGGGGGGGGTGAAGGTGTTGGGCTGAGTGGTTGGGAGCTGGGGGTGGGGGGTGGGTGGGTGGGTGGTGATTTCACCATTTGCATCAGGATTCGGTGTATTCCGCTAACGCTTACGATTTCACACCTTCCGTTAATCCGGGTATTAGTAACAGTTTAGCAAAAACAAGAGAAATGGGGATAATCCACTTAAACAAGCTGAGGTAGGCGGTGAGCGAAATTCTGTCAGCTGTGAAAGAAATTCTACCAGGATAATTGAATGAACACTGTTCCTATTCCTACACTTGACCAGAATATAAAAATAGGTCTTCAGTCACCAATGAACACAACCTAGTCTACTTAAACGAGGGCGAAGGAACAAGAATAGACGGCGAAGGAACAAGAATAGACGGCGAAGGAACAAGAATATACTTCGGCACAGGCAACACTTGAGCAATAGATCTCACTATTACCACACCTGGGGTCGTATTCATAAAGATTCTTAAGCATTTCTTAACGTTAAAAAATTCTTAAACCCACTAAATAATTCTTAAATAACTAAAAATACTTAAGTGCCATTCATAAAAAAATTAACTGTTAAGAAATTCTTAAATTTTAAGTGTGCCCATGACCACTTTTATCTTTTTCTTAAATTCTGAAGTATTTCTTAAACAACAACAACATGGCGGCCATGTTTCTCAATTTTTTGCGAAAACCAAAATTGGATTTAGTAACTTTTTAAACTTGCTTAACACAACATATATCTGAAGCACTGTGGTAAATACCAAATTTATCACATTTATCACAATGTGCAATTGCACATTGCATTTTGAGAAGAATTACTTACTGAGATTCATTCAGTTGAATTAAGGTGGAATCTATGCCATCACCAACTCCCCCAAGACAAACATTGTTCTCCCCTAGAATGGACATTACCACCTCAGCTATTGCACTTAATGGCTTTAGTGATGGTCCTCCACCTGTAAAATAAAATAGTATATGTCCAAATAATAAGATCTTTCATTGTATTTGATCTCAAATCATTTTAGACTTACAGCTGATAATGCAATCAATGATTTTGACAACAGGTTTTGTTATAAATAAAGATTATGTTTCAAAGTAAGAATTATGTACTACCAGTCAACTTGCAAAAAAAAATTAATATTAAAAATCCTTTGAACTTTCAGTTCAGTGAAAGTTGACACTGAGTTGTTTAGAAATAAAAAAAATAATACAAATAGGCCAATGGGGCACAGATGGTCTCTGGGTCAAAGTTTGAAACATGAACACATGAGAAGATAAAAAGTGTGCAAGTGTTGGGGCAGGTTAAATGGTCTGTTTGCTAGGTGAATATGATGCATAAATCACTGTTTATGTAATACACAGAAAGTGATTTGATTTGATTTATTTTGTTTGTTTGATTGGTGTTTTACGCTCACTCAAGAATATTTCACTTATACGACGACGACCAGCATTATGGTGGGAGGAAACCGAGCAGAGCCCGGGGGAAACCCAAGACCATCCACAGGTTGCTGCCAACCTTCCCACGTACGGCCGGAGAGGAAGCCAGCATGAGCTGGACTTGAACTCACAGCGAACGCATTGGTGAGAGGCTCCAAGGACATAGCGCGCTAACCAACTGAGCCACGGCGGCCCCATGATTTGTTTTTTGCCATACTTAACAACGTCTTGGTTATTAGATTAATCCTCACATATTCTAAAATTTCATTTATGACATGAATCGAAATATAGGTCTATTTGAATGAGTCTTTGTCTGTGGTAGTGCTCGGTATAAAAATGATATCTGGCTCATTGATAATTTTACATCTAGTCTCCACAGTTTGGAAGTCTACATATATTACAGAAGTACCTACATTTGCATTTTAAATTAAATAAATCAGTTTCCCTCGTACATAAATATTCTTAAGCTTAATAAATGAACTGCTTTCACTCACTTTACAAACATCTAGTCAATAAAGGCCAAGTTCATCATCCTAATTTAATGTGTCGTTCACTTTGATCATTTGCAATATTATTTTTTCCAGTGCACTACACTCCATACACCCTCAACTTCAAGTAAGAACTATGGTTTTAATTATACTCCGTGCCACTTTTTGTTTTAGTACAATGTTTAAATCCTAGTCAATGATTAGCTGCATTTATGAGAGATAATCGAGCCGACAGCTCTCGAATTCCGGGTACAAACGGTTGAATTGGATTAGTTTTCAAAGGCAGTTTCGACGGTTGATTATTTAGAAAATAACTCCCGAAACTATAGTTTAGCGAGACTTGGTCTAATCTTATAATTATAAAATACCGTTACACTATTCCAATTAAATATTTTACATAAAATAATTTAAGTGTACATACCCGTCGCACACCGCGCTTTCTTGTAGGCCGAGATTTCCGATTTGGTTTGGGAGAAAATATTGTGCCACTTTTTCTCCACTTCTTCTTGTGACCGCTTGACGGCTGTGAATGAGGCATTCAACCTGTCCGTCACCCACTTCCATGTAGTTTTTTTCTTTTCTGAGGTCAATCCTGGACCCAGCTTGCCTCTCAGTATGTCCTTGTATTGTGCCATGTAATTGGCGAGGCTCAAACACTCGTCAGTTCGGCTTTCTTTTCCCATTTTTCTCCATGTCAGATTGTGTTTACATCGAAATGTCGTCTGCTGCTCACGTGACATTATGACGTACCAAAATTATCTTTATTATTAGAGACCTCTCTCGTTGCTACGGGACACGCGTTTGAGAAAAACTTATTTTTTAAGTATTTTCTTCTCTAAGAATCGTGTTAAGAAATTTTATGAATGCATTCTTAAATATTTTCTTAGCTAAGAGTAACTTCTATACTTAAGTATAAATTCTTAGCTAAATCTTAAGAATCTTTATGAATACGAGCCCTGATCTCGCACCTAAAGCAGGCTGGAATGTTATACCAGATAAACCCGGGAGTGACCATTTCGCTATCATGACAGAACTTGGTATGTCACCTCAATCTGGAGTAAATCTCAACAACCCCAAATTTCTGTTCCACAAAGCAATCTGGGAAAATTTTAAGAAAGATTGCCAAAATATATTCATTGATGATGACTGGCTCTCCGATATAGGCCTAGGCCTATTAACCAAAATCTTACTGATGATATACTCAGGATTGCTTAACAACACTATTTCTTCCAAGCATAAAAGACCTGCAAATCCTGTTCCCTGGTGGAACAGTGAATGCGCTGCAAATATAAGAAACAAAACAGAGCACAGTGTAAATTCAAAAGAACCAGATTGCATATAGACTACGAAAAATATAAACACTTAAAAACTGAAGCTGAAAAATCAGTCTCTCGTGCCAAAGCCAAATACTGGGAGAACTACTGTGAAACACTTGATACAAAAACAAATTCAAAGCAGGTATGGAACAAACTTAAACATATACAAGGCAAAACCATCAATCCAATCCCAACTTTGGATCGCAAACACAAAATCAATGAGGAAAAAGCAGAATGCCTCGCAAAAACCTTCACAGAAAATAGCAGCGATCGAAACCTTAATCCATCTTTCAAACTAATCAAGGATAACACATTTCTACAACCCGACGATCACGTTAAACATTATCTTAACAAAGATGTCTCCCTACAGGAATATCACAAAGCTATTCACTATAAAAAAAGAAACCTCACCAGGCGAAGACAAATTAGGCTACAAAATCCTAAAACATTTACCGCTAAAAACACAAAATATAATACTGAAACTCATAAATACAAGTTGGAGGAAAAACAGCTGCCACGAAGCTGGAAATCGTCCATTGTTATTCCCATCCGAAATGCTGAAAAAAAACCCCATCAGATAATTCCTCCTACCGTCCTATATCACTCACCTCATGCCTATGTAAACTAATGGAAACTATTGTCCAAAACAGACTACAATTTCACCTTGCCAAAAATAAAGTACTAAATGAAACACAAAGTGGATTTAGAAAAGGACGAAGTACATACGACCATCTAACAAAAGTACAACATCAAATCCGAACGGGGATAAAAGTAGGCGCGAATACACTCGGGCTGTTTTTCTCGATATTGAAAAAGCCTTCGACCTCGTTTGGCAGGATGGAGTTATACTGCAATTCGATGTTATACTCCAATGGTACACCTCGAGGGAGAGTACTTAGCCCGACGTTATTTAACATTCTGATAAACGGTATAGCAAATACAATAGATAGTAACCATCCAAAAATAGAGCAGTCACTATTTGCTAACGATGTGGCAATATAGAAAACAGGCAAATGTATAAAGAAAATAAAAAATGGTATACAGAAAACACTAAACACCATGTCGAACCGGGTCGACAAATGGGGATTTAAATTCTCACCCACTAAAACAACAAGTAATGTCTTTACAAACAGAAGAAAAGTAAATATTGAACTTTTCTTAGGTAAAAAGAAAATTGAATTCAAAGACAAAGTAATATACCTAGGTATGATTCTTGATAGCAGATTAACATGGAAGGATTATACTGATGACCTCACAATCAGATGCCAACGCGATGTCAATCTAATGAGAAAATAGACTGTGGTGCAATCGTCTATCAGTCCGCGTGCAAAAGTCTCCTACAGCGAATTGATAGTATCCAATATTCTGCCTTAAAAGTAGCAACAAGAGCTTTCAGAGGCACTTCGCTTTGCAGTCTCCAAGTAAAAACACTTGAAAAAACCCTTCATCTTAGAAGAGAACAACTAACCCTCAAATATGCAGGAAAATAAGCGATTACGGTAATACACATCCATGTTACAATCTAATCCTCCCATATTCTGAATATGAATATGTGAAAAAAAATGGACAAACTACTCAGCCCCAATAGGATATGAAATCAACAGACTACTTTGCAAATATGACACTGGCTTGCCAAAGCAACAAGAAAACGCATATCAACAATAACCTCCGAGGTTGTAACTCCCCAAATAGACACTGCACTCCACGACCAAACTTCAAAACTGGAAAACCCAGTATGTATCAAAGCTCAAGCCTTAAAACACTTCTACAAACACTACAAGGGCCATTAAAAATATATATAATGTGCAGGGTCACACTGGATCATCATTTGCAATACCAGACCTAAACATAGTTAAAAACTATATACTACCCAACCACCTCTCCGTCCATACCAGTGAATTAGTTGCAATTACATTGGCACTATAATGGATTCTTGAGAACAAACCAAACCCAGTAACCATACTAAGAGACTCCATCAGCGGATTAATTTCCATCCAAAACTCCAAATCTGAGAGCAGACCAGACCTCCTACAAGAAATAATCTCGCTAACTAACAAAATACAAAAACAAAAAAAACGAAAACAATGTAACCCCAGAAGTTGATGACTGTAGTGATTAATAATATTTCTCCATTTACTAATTTGCCCACTTGTTTGTTGTTATTATCTATTCTTATTAGTTGATATTTATATTCTATTTATTTACAAATGTGTATATGTTCATACGAGGGCAATGCCTCTATCAAGTTTTGATTGGTAGCTATACCACTAATTTGCTCCTAAGTATCTGTTTGATCAAATATCTTCTTGCTTAGATATACATTATCTTATAAACAAAACCTCTTCGCAAATCAAAAATACAACTATCTTGTATATTTGTTTTCTCTACTTGTTTTCACAGGAACAAAAAACAAGAATGAAAATCTTTATTATCGGCAGCAGCTACGTTCATAGGCTGGAGAATAGTGTTCTTCGAAATTCGATGCCAAACTCTAGAATCGACTTTAGAACAGGCCAGGACATTCGGTTCTTTGGCATTGGGGGGGCTAGAGTTGGGACACTTAGATACTCTGGAAGATTGGAAAGTCTCCTTCAGGAGACAAAAGCTGACCTAGTTATCCTCCTCATTAGGGGAAACGATGCAGACTTCCACAAATCACCGTCAGCAATTTGCACTTATATTTTAGACTATGTTGGTGCACTTAAATCGAAATTCCAAATTCCAAGGATCTACATCAGCCAGCTTCTTACCGTCAGGTAACTCTGTGAATTTCTGTCCACATTTATAACACAAAAATCCATGAAATTAACATGAAGCTGACAAACAAACAGTTGGCCACCTTCTGGAGACATAGGGGACTGATCCGGTCACAAAAGCAAATTCTGACCAACGATGGAGTGCACCCAAACACTCTAGGCCAGGAACTGTTCTGCCGGTCTATGAAAAGTGCTGTCTGCGCCGCCATGGGAGGCCACGAATAAAAACTGGAAATAGAAAAGGAAATCAACTAAAGACGAAGACAGGAAAAACAATAATAATACCCATGGGACCAAAGAAAATTAATACCAAGGAAACAAAGACCAGAAACATGAAAGACATCATAACAATAGGAATATCTCTTGCTTCAACTAAGCGGATGAGGCCTGACATCCTTGCTCCTCAATTATACTTGTCGCACCTGTTACAGGCACAGGTTTCTAGTACGCTGTTTTTTCCTGGACGGCGTCCGGTATAAGTGGCGGGAGCACCTGAACTTCAAGTCACAGAGGAGGAAGCAAGAGAACAAAACTGTTAACCAATAAATAAAAGCACTACTGTTGTTTTCTCTCTGTGTAAATTTCTCTATAGGCAACTCAATGTAATTCTGTAATGTAGATCTGTGTATTTCTATCAAAAATATTCATGTGTTAAAAAAAATAAAACACTGATTTGGTGAGCCGCGATATCCGCCAGAAAAGTGACCCTAAAACCAGTATTTAAACCAAACCAAAGTGAAATCAGCCATATACCAACAACGAAATAGACTCCTTCATCTTTTCCCAAAACCTTTGATAAAGTTGATCTCCATGGAACCTGGACAGAAACAAAACAGGGGAATCCTTTTCGTCTGGCGAATGATGGTACAGATGACCGGATAGTTCTGTTGGGTACAGCCAGCAATATTCAGCATCTGTGCTCAGCAAATAAGATATTCTGTGATGGGACTTTTTATTCTATACCGAAGCCCTTTAAACAGATCTATACCATTCATGCATTTATCGACGGACAGATGTTTCCGCTTGTTTTCGGACTACTTTCCAATAAGACCCAGGACACATATAGGAGAATGTTCCAGATTTTGAAAGATGCAGCTATCCAGCACAGCCATGTCTTGAATCCGCCTTCCATCCACCTTGACTTCGAGGAAGCCATGTACAGAGCAGCTACGAAAGCTTTCCCAGGTACAACAGTTAAGGGCTGTTTTTTTCCATTATATCCAGTGTGTCTGGAGACGAGTACAACATTTAGGTTTGGCCAGTCTGTACCAGACTGATGACGATTTGTGAGACGAGCGGGTGTTTGAAGGTGTTTGGCGTCAAGCTCTGGCAGATTCTCCAAACACTGCTCCAGGTCGACTCTTTGCAGATTGTCACTGAAACTTGGATAGAGGGAGCCTTCGATCAAAAGACATGGAAGCACTATTACACAAACGGGCCAAGAACTACAAACCTACATGACTCCACCCTTTCGCCTAGAATATTCCTTGCGTCTTTTCAGCATCACTGAAAACTGTGGACAACAAATTTCCCTCACTACACCCATTCGCACAACACAATGTGTTCATCACCCACTCGACTGCCGCTTAGTCTCCGATAGTAGGTGTCTTACACAATACACATTGTGCTGAGAGCGTTATAACAAAAGCTGTGACATAAACCGTACCTCACACCCTGAACTTTAGACGACAGCGGGTTTTCAAATATGACATTGTCCAGGTAAATAACACCTTCACTCCGCACCTCCCAGATGCGACTAAACCTCGCGTTATCTGCAAGTAAGACAAATGTAGTATTAATAGAAGTAGCAAGATATACATCTATAGCTTAGGCTAACAACAGCCTTAGGGAGATTGTGGATTTTCCGGCTTTCACTGCCTTGGTCTTTGTGACAATAGGCGGTCGACGTTTCTCGTGTTATTGTTCGCTGATACTTCCAACTCAGTATCCCACTTCTGATACCAATTTGTCAGACAGCGAGAGACAAAAGAGTATCAGAAATAGCACATGGTACATTTATTCCGAACCGTCAGAGAGAGTGAACAATGAACAATGACCAGGGAGTGCTACTGGAACATCCCATCAGCGGTATCTACAACAGGCAAGAGAACAATTGTTGAATAACCATGGTAACCAAAAAATCAAAACAAATGGGATATCTATATGTTACTTACTTCACGTGGCTACCCAATATACCATTACATAACAATACTAGCAGTCCATATAGGCTCCAGAGTAATTGACCGGGTTCGTTCAATACACACCATTAACACTAACTGATATGTGATATATTATTGGATTGGTAAATAGTAAAAAATACAATAGCTGACAACCTGTAATTGTATGTTACAAACCGCAAATTGACTATATATATCCTTTTAGCTACAATAGACTGTAAGTTTCATATAGACATCTCACTTCCACCTTACATTATCATGAGTCTTACACGCATGAATAACCATGCCTGTGTAACTATCAACTGTTCTATGTTTTATAACTTTGAATGTTAACAAGGGCAAGAGCTCTGGTACTACATAATTAGCTAACTTACACATGCTTTAATGTAACTGTCAAGAGCATGATATTTGACTTAGTAGTCAGATATCACAGGAACATCACATAATACAACGATGCACTGCACATTTAGTAATGTGAACAATACTGCCATTTACCTGATTGCAAAAACCAACTAAATAACTGAGATTGTTGAATGTCTTAACACGACCCTTAACTAACCGGACATACATGCCATCATATTCATAAATGTGTATCGTCATTAAAAGTTATGTAATTAACATGACAGCAGACAGCACAATGTTAATCACTGCCACAAGGCCTGTTACAGGAATTGTGAAAACAGACCCCTGTAGTAATCCAAACAATCAGTGTAACACTTGCAGTGAAAAATGAATGACTATCTGTAACACATGTTCATAGTTTCTACCTGAAACTACACAATCAGGACATTCATACTTGTCCAAATGAACTAAAATGACATGTGGACTAATTACCCAAATGAACTCAAATTATCCCGATGCATATTTCTTACTGTTTTACTGATATGTTAATTGCATTACCACTATTGCTAAAAGGTAACCAACTGAATTAGAACATATGTCCTACAGTCTAATGAGCCTACAGACTGAACAGGCATGGATAACTGGTACAATGTCCAAGAATATTCATATTCCCAAGTATTGTGATAATCACAACTTATATGTACATAGAGTAGGTCAGTATCACTATCAAAGCACACATGAAATCATGTATTAACGTATGACACAAGAACACAAGTCAAGTTTCCATTCTAGTTATACAGTATATACATTCTCTAATAATGTACTTTACCCACAGATACAAGAAACAAGTCTGAGCTCATATCTCAAATTACCTTAAAACAGCATCACATGACTGGTTGATCTCTCTACATGTAACAACATCTCTGGTAACAGGTTTCGGCTGCCTACATGAATAAAAACATATCGGTTACCCTTTATCACAAGTTACATGCATATGAAAACATCAGTATGGTAACTTACATTCCTTGATTTATAGTTAAACGAAGCTCAACTGGTCTCCTTCGTCTGATTGAATGCTTTCAATCTGTCACATTGAAGGCAATAGCAGTTGAAAATAAAGAATGAAGGATATCTTCACACACACACTCTGCCAATATGTGTGTAACTTTACAGCTAATGTAGTGATATTCAATCATTAACCTACGATCTGCTTTCATACAAAGCTTATATATGTCAAGTTACCATTTCGTTCACATCAAGGGAACTAACTCGCACATGATGTTCTTGTTACCCCTGAATTGAACACTAAAATATCGTCGCTAATAAACATTTATCACTGGAAATCACTGGAAATTCGAAAGAACTGGGGGAGAATACCGATTCTGATTGTACATGTAGGCCTACATGTATAGGCATTTCTGCATTCTCCATATCCAGTAATAAAACCCGTGGGTTTCAGAACAAAGATTATCACAGCGCTACCAACTAACTGACACTTTAAAAATATAACATAGACATACATCAGCTTGGCTTATCCTGTTTGACAGCCTGAAATGAGCTCCCTCTCAAAATAGGGTTTATTTATGGGTGTTCACATTTTCCGTCTTGCGGCCACTTCTATGCACACTTTTCCAGTCGGTTATTCCGGTCTTTACACTTTTCCGGTACGTTATTTCGGCCTTTAGATCAGTATAAATATGTTAGGTTACTAGTCCCACACCATTTTATAAAATATGGCCTACGGGAAGAATCACCTTAGCTTAAAACTGCCAGCCAAAATTCACCAAAAGCCTGTGGTATTCCTCGGGACACAACGATTTCCTCCATTCGGAAGTCGCCATCGCACTTAGTGAAGACAATATTGACCAATCTTACTGTCCATGTTGGTTGTGAGGAGTTAAAACAGGAACGAGAACTCTGTAGCTTCTTATCGGAAACTGAATGAATGAATGCTTAGGGTTTTACGTCGTACCTAACATTTTTTCAGTCATATGACGAAGATGCGTCATTAAGTGCGCGAGTCCATGCCGCCACTGAAGTATCACCAGACATGATACCCCACCCAGTCACATAATACTGACACCGAGCGAAACAGTGTTGTTTTCCCTGCTCTAAACTTTCAGTGCTGATCTTTTGATCGGGGATGTCATCTATATGACATATAACTAAGGTAAGCTCATTAAAATTAGCAACATACACCGGCCTGGTGGGGGAAGGGCAGCGTTATTGTTGTTGTTCAACATAATTCACAACAACTGTCACGGAATCCCCTCTTGCCTTTAACGAATACACTGTCAAGCAAAAATAAAACATGAAAGTAGACACTGGCATACCCTTTCAAACTCATGATCTAAGACAAGTCAAAATCTAAGTTTAGGACGACTGACTTTTATGCTTGGATTGGCGACATCAAACTGTCAAAAACGGTGACAGAAACAGTATCACACTGAGTAGACCTTCATGTATGTCGCCATCCAAGGTTAGACCATGGAGGTATAGGCCTATATGGCCGAGGTGGTTAATCTGCCATCGCCCAATGTAAGTTCAAGTCCAGTTCATGCTGACTTCCTCGTCTCGTACAAGACAACACTTCCTCCTTTCTTATTTTGACGTGACTCTGAGAACATTGTATAACCGGAGATTTCATACAGGGATTCATTTGATTCTGTTGGTCAACTCTCAGTGGGCCCCAGCACAATGCAGTTAATATTAAGATTCTGCAGGGAGCCAACAGTTTCATCAAAGTGTTTCGTCATTCTACGTATGTTAAGGTGAGGGACAGAGAATAGGCTTTTGCTGTCATAAAAGCTTGAGATACACTGAGTTTGCGTGAAATAACTAGACTGGCGATAGGCAATTTTATTCCAGTGTGATATTTCGTAATGATTGTCTTCCGTAGGTGATTTACAGTTTTCATTTTCATTGAGGTCAAATGGGTTAAAGCACATGTTGTCGATGAAATCGAGGTTGACATCACGTGAGAGCAGAGGTTGGTTATTGTGGAAAGGAAGGATGGAAAGGGGCTTCGGGAGTGGAGCAGGCTCGGTATTTATGATATTATCCATTACGGGTACAAGACGGTTTGTATAGTAAGTGCAGGCAGATGTTTGTATTGGGGTAAAGGACACCACGAACAGGCAAGTTAAATCACAAAAATAGAAAAGAAAAGAGCAGAGCAGACAAGGAAAGGAGTCATATAAAGAACAAGACAGTAAATGCTGGGGCATTGTTTGCGAGAAGAGGCTGACCATGACGGAAAAACACGTATATGTAATTTAGCCGCAATAGATGTGATTTGCAACAATTATTAGAAATGGACGCAAATGGGGCTATAGGGTATTCATTAGCCGAGTGAGACGAAAACCAAACATACATCTACATGTGTGTGCACTAGTCTTAACAAGATGATTTTACAAGTCAGGGCAGCATAACTCATTGGAATATTGCATAGACAAAAATGGGAGACGATATTCAAATAGGATCTGATTGTGAGAAATCGACATACGGTGTCATGTCAAAGCAGCAAAAGCACGAGGACACCACTGAGAAGGGAACACACACCGTTATGTAACTAGTAACCTAGGGATCAGCACAGAGCAACTCGTCAGTCACAGTACATGCTTTCCATGACTTCGAACAAAAGTAATTGCACGCACTCGAGTTTCCAAAGAACACAACAGAATATTGTCAGGAACAGATAAAGAAAGACACTGTTTACATAAGGTAGTTCACGCATGCAGAAGTACACAAACAAATACGCTGCTGTGCTTATTGACAAATGCAAAACGAACAACACATGCAAGAACAGGAAACCCAAAGAGCAACACGGAGCTTCTGAAACAGCACAACTCACAGGTTCATGTCCCCGTCCTTCACTTCTTGACCGTTGTACACCTTACCACGGGAAAATCTCACCTTTTTGGCTTCCCTAAAGCATTTTTGCATGGAGGGCTTACATTTGTCTTTTACCAGTTTATCCGCTATAGTTAGGTTGTCGATAACATAAATCGAGCTATCTTTTGATAGGATTTTCCACCGGAAAAGAACCTCTCTGCGTTGCGGCCTGTAAATAAACTTGGCGATTATGTGCCTGGTTTGACCAGATTTTTTTAGTCCGCTACGATGTGCGTTTTCGATTTGCACACCAGTGAGCTTTAGATTGTTCTGCACAATGTTATTCACTATAACTAAAGGATTTCCCATTCTGTTTCGCTTACACCCCCAAACCGGAGGTTATATATCCTCTGCTGTACCTCTCTAGGTCAACAGGTTTAGATTTAAGGTCAGCATTTTCTTGTTGCACTAATTTCAGCGAATCTCTGGCGTTTACTGCAGGTGTCAGAGATCCATTAACTGTTTTTTTATGTCGGCAAGGCCCGAATCCGTGTACTCGAGACTACGTCCAAGTTCACTTTCTGAATGCTCTACTTTCAGAAAGTTTTATTAGACGTATAAGGGAAATATTCTTGAGTATGGTGTAAAATACCAATCAAATAAATAAATGAATCATAGGCCACTAGGACTCATTCTTCGTACTTCCTCTGTTCTGTTGCCCCGGTAGTTCAGTTGGTAAAGCGTCCGCTTTGGGGGCGGTAGAAGCCAGGATCAATCCTGGCTCCGATCACAACTAAGACCTTAAAAAAGCAGTTCGTAACTTCTTCTGTAGGTGGCTTACATTCCTCCTCAGCGAAGCAGCACCAGATAATAGAGCGGTGAAAATCCTCCCTGCAACAGGGCACATTACATGCACTCTAAGGGCTCCTTCCTCGTCATATAACAACAATTACTCACTCACTCTGTTCTGTTGACAGACATGCAACAATGAGTTTACCTCAGATAAATACGACTGGGACAAATTATCATGTGACAGACCGCATGCTCCGTCAAGGGGAAGTGGACATCATGCCGCAGTATTACTCTGTAAAGCCTGAAGGTATCTAGGCATCTAGAAATACACGGTCAATAAAATGTTTACCACTTGTCAGTGTTCACTGACATTTCATTTTAATGTGAGTGTTCAGTGAAGCCTTCCTGAAATTGGTTTTTGCAGTATACTGTCCATTGTCTCATGACAATGATCTACCCATTCTAGCTGAAAGGAAGGATTTATTGGGATCTTCATCGAATAGGCATTACACTTATATTTCATGTTTGGGCCCTGTTTTAACTGCTCATGGAACTTGGTAACAATAAACAGTCGACAATGCTTTTGTGTCCATTTGTGCAGTCTAACATTTTCTAACCGCTTGTGTTCCACCAATATGTTACTCATATTTAGTACACAAAACTTGGGAAAAACCTGTCTGTTACATGTCAGTTAAATGTGGATGGTTTAATTACCCCAGGCATTCCGGTTTCCTCTACCCATTAAACTGGCTGCCATTATGTAAATGATAAATTCACAAGTATAACATTAACAACAATCCGATAAATAAATAATCGGTGGAGGTCTTAACAGATGGGCCACGACGTTATACCCCAATCACTTACTCTTACCAAATGGAGATGTGTGGTTGGTATGGTTACTAGAAGAAGGCAAACATACATTTGTATGCCTGGCTTTTACATAACATGATATACCAAAGGAAGAGTTTGTCACAAAATTCATCCTATCCTCCAATGGCAGAAACGTTTGTTACAATAACCACTGTGATCAACGTTTAGAACGCCAGATTTCATCACAAAGGTCTTCTTGTTCTGTGGAACATATATAAAGGAGGAATCATTATTTGCAGCTGACGAGAATAACTATGGTCAGCATCCGGAGCCCCAGAATTCCTCACAAAGCTCCTCTTGTTGTCCAATGTAGCTTATAAATTAGGAAAAATTGATGATCACGGCTGCACTGTAGAGAACTTTATGACCACTCTAAACTCTTCTTCCAGTGGCGTAAACGACGCGGCTTTGACTGAAGAAGCTTGTGATACATCACAAAACAGACAAAACAGGCTGTGTGACAATGGATACGACCAACATCACACAGGAGAGAAACCATTTAAATGTACCCAATGTGACTAAATATGTGCAAGTAAGTACAAATTATTTGTAAACATAAGAACTTACACTAGAGAGAAACCATTTGATCGTAGGTGTTGCGCACGTCACAGCTTATAGAATGTGATTACAGATGTAGTAACTAGAACACACTAGAACCTCATGGGGAAAATCTGTGATATGTAATTGGTTAAACTCACCAGGACTGAGACATGAGAGAAGCGAGTCCCATATGTATGTATTCTATTGTTACAACTGCAACGGGAAGACGACTGTCCCTAAATCTGTCGGGAAACACGTGAGGGAAACCAATTGCACTGGAAAATTGTTGGAGCTAGGCATTTCCTGACCTGCAGGAGTAAAATCATCACAGTATGTTGTATGGTTACAACTGGACCATGGAGACTGTACTGGAAAATGGCTGTAGGTAAGCATTTTCGAACTCACAGGAGTGAAATCATCACAATACACTGTATGATTACTACTGTACTGGAAAATTTGCTGTAGGTAAGCATTTCTGGACCTGCGGGAGCGAAATCATCATAGTATCCTGTGTGGTTACAATTGGACCACTGCCGTCGTATAAGTGACGCATTCTTGAGTACGGCATAAAACACCGATCAAATAAATGAATATATACAACTGGACCAGGAAGACTGTACTGGAAAATGGCTGTAAGTAAGCATTTTCGAACTCACAGGAGTGAAATCATCACAATACACTGTATGATTACTACTGTACTGGAAAATTTGTTGTAGGTAAGCATTTCTGGACTCGCAGGAGTGAGATCATCACAGTATCCTGTGTGGTTACAATTTTGGACCACTGCCGTCGCATATGTCAAGTATTATTGAGTACGGCATAAAACACCGATCAAATAAATGAAAAGATACAACTAGACCAGGAAGACTGTACTGGAAAATGGCTGTATCTAAGCATTTCCGAACTCGCAAGGGTGAAATTATCACAGTATCTTGTGTGGTGCAACAGAACCGCGCAGACTGTACTGAAAAATGTCTGTAGTCAAACATTTGCGGACAGTATAGGCTGACTGTGGTGTTACAACTGGACCAGGAAGAGTGTGGTAGCGAAATCCGACAGGACAAAGATGGGGGAAATGATCTCCGGACTCTCAGGTGGGAAATGTTGCAGTAGACTGTGTGGTTAATATCATCTTCCCCAGAAAGTGTGATGAATTAAAACTGCTCCGGTAGGTGTGATGAACCAAACTGCTCCGGCGAGTGTGATGAATTAAAACTGAATCGGAAAGTGTGGTGAATTAAAACTGCCCCGGTAAGTGTGATTAGTTAAAACTGTACCGGAAAGTGTTTTGAATTAAAACTGCTCCGGTATGTGTGATGAATTAAAACTGCTCCGGTATGTGCGATGAATTAAAACTGCTCTGGTAAGTGCGATGAATTAAAACTGCTCTGGTAAGTGTGATGAATTAAAACTGCACGGGAAAGTGTGCTTAATTACAACCTTACCGAAGAATGTTCTGTAGTTAAACCGATGGAACTGACATAAGGGAAAGTACTCTTGTGTATGATTTATAACTGATAGAGTGCTACTTCCAAATACACCGGATGGTATAAATTTATAAGTTAAGCGATTGGTTTGTCTTTCTAATATAATATGCCTCTCCGTCCGTACGTGGGAGGATCTGATAGCAACCTGCGGATGGTCGTAGATTTCCCCCGGGCTCTGCCCGACTTCCACCCACCATAATGCTGGCCGCCGTGGTATAGGTGAAATATTCTCGCGTACGGCGTAAAACAGCAATCAAATAAATAAATAATATAATATGCAGTGTAGGACGTGTCTAACATTAACAACAACAAAAGAAAAAAAATTCTGAGGTTTCTTCTTAGGGCGTAACAATATCTATAAATTACAGTAAATCGGATGGCGTGCTGCTTGTAATAATGCCGTGAATGGTGGAAAGCCAAGAACATAATGCCGTGATTGGTGGGAGGCTAAGAACATAATGCCGGGATTGGTGTGAAGCCAAGAACATAATGCCGTGATCGGTGGGAAGCCGAGAGTAATGTCTTCCAGATTTTATAATGTCTTTGTTGACACAAATATTAAAGAACTCGTGTTGTCGTTGGTGAAAATTCCCTGGGCATGGCGTTCAGTAGTAATCAATTAGAGACCTCTAGTTAGAAGTACAAGTTCAACTTGTAACTTCAGACTAGAATAGGAAAACTAATTCTACTTTGAAGTTACAAGTTACAAGTTTTATCTTGTAACCTCTAACTGAAGGTTAATTAGTGAACGGCGATTAAGAATGGAGCACCGGTGAGTCTATTTGTTCGAAGTCAACAAGATTATTCACCTATCAGCACTGTCTGCAGTTCCAATAATTCCAAGGATGTTTGTCTTATTTTTTTATTTATTTATTAGTGCTTGATGTTTTACGCCCGACTCAAGAATATGTCACTTATATGACGGCGGCCAGCATTATGTTGGGAGGAAATCGGGGAGAGCCTGAGCCTGGGAAAAACAGCCAAAGTACACATAAATGTCCACTTATCTTCTAATTCTATGTTAAATCAATAGGCCTGAATTTCTGAAATAGTCAGATGTCATTTAAAGAATTCTAACGAGCAAATTGCTGATCGAAGCTCAAATCTTCACTCCGAAAAGCGCCGACAACCTGATGCAAAATACAAATTTCTATCTCTCACTACATGTTACTACTCTCAAAAAGTTACAAAAACATCGACGAAAAAAAAAATGAAATCACAGGCCCGAAATACACATACACCAGAATATTGCCTGTGCGAGCCAGGAGACGATTCGACGACGATTCGATTGTAGACCAGCCTCCTGGAGTCAGATGATGTCAATTTTTTGTTGTTGGATAAAAGAGGTGAATATTGTGTCAGTTTGGATGCTGTGGACCCTTTAGTATTGTCTGGCTTAGCATGTAGGTATATCGACTAAGATTCGATTGTAAGCCCACCGCCAACATTGTCAGATGGTGATAACATTGGTAACTGGTGAAAGAGGTTAGAAACTGTTGTTGTATATTAAACAGAATAGGAAACAGTTGAATAGTAAAGTGTGAAACCGTACTGATTGGCCCTTTTGAATCACCTACTTCATACCGCGAGTCACCGATAACTTTTCTGATCTTTATTGTGTTACTTCTAGACAAGACAGTAGGCAGCTAGAAATGAGATATTGCCGAAGTGGTGCTAAGCCATAATCACTCATTCATTAAAGATTCGTCAGTTCCGAGAAGTATGCTTTTGACTATCGCGCTAGATCAAGTGGTTACAGGCACTTGTCTTTCAATCGCTGAGACCCACGAAATGAGGGTTCAAAACCGGGCCTAGTCAAGGATTTGTAGATCTCAGTGCGTGTACGATGCCGTGTGAGGATTTGAGCACACTAACGTTCCTTGAAGACCACTTTTCCTTCCACCAAAACGACGTACATACCTGAAGCTCACATGTGGGGAAGTTCGTAAGTGGATTGCTAGAGGTCTATGGGTTAGCCTCCGGACGCTTGGGTTTCTTCCACCCATAATATTGACCGCCATAGTATAACTGAAAAATTCTTCAGTGTGACGTTCAGCAACATTCAAATAAGTGAATAAATTGACTACAGTTTGATCATTGTGTTCATTAGTTTTTTTTTAATTGAATAATGTGCATTTGTCAAAGAATTCATGTGATAACGATATAAAAGGGGAAATATACTGACAATGAATAAAAGATACGGAGGATCTTCAGAAAGGGCATTTATAACTGATCGATCAAAAATACCCTATATGGAATTTAACGGTGAGTTCCGGACACAAAGGCGATCAAAGTAAATCATGTGTATATCAATATTCCGAAGAGCTGTATAACTTATTGCAAACATGCAATTATATCTTACCTTCTTAGCTCATAGCAAAAATAATTAGGGTACATTTGGGAAAGTCATATTACTTGTACATACATATTATATGTAAGGAACAAAGAAAATCGTGTAAGCGATGACTTTCTCCGTTCAGTACACGTAACTTCTGTGTTATACTTTTATTTCTTTTTATGACATTTCGTTATGTATAGCCATTTGACGGAGTTTGCATTAAAATGTGTAGAAATAAACCTATATAATAACGAAGATGTAGATTGTCTCCGTACAACCTCAGAATGATTAATTAACAGTATTATCGTTAACAGATTACACTTTTTAAATAGAGCACAGACTCTAGTGCTGAAAGATGGTTGATGTCATATTAGGAGTGAGTGAGTGAGTGCTTGGGGCTTAACGTCGTACGGCATAATTTTTCAGTCATACGACGAATGGTGTATGTAATGTGCGCCCTTGTTGCAGGACGGATTTCCACCGCTCTTTTATCTAGTGCTGCTTCACTGAGACCACTTACCGTAGGCAAGTAAGCTGCCCCTCCCGAGCCATTATACTGATACGGGTCAACCAGTCGTTGCACTATCCCCTTCGTGCTGAGCGCCAAGCGAGGAAGTTACAACCAACTGTGTTATCTGGGCCACTTCATATTAGGAAGTGGATTAAGTAACAGTATTATCGTTAATAGGGATTACACTCTCTGAATATAGGACTTATATCGAGTGGTCTAGACGGTTGACATGCTTTGCTGGCGATTTAATTCCTGACTCTGAGTTTGCTGGTTCGAAACCAGCAGTGGTCTCAGCCAAATTTTAGCACTAGAATCTCTGCTATATTCAGAATGCATAATCCCTATTAACCATAATCCTGTAACCTCAAAATGTTTAGGTACAAATATTACTCGCATGTCGATACATATAGAGGAATTCTAGATGTTTGATCAAGAGGCAAACTTTCAGTGAAAGCTTTGAGACCGGTTATAGATTTTTTGTAGTGTCATTAGTTTAGAACAATAGAGACGATATCGATATTTTAAATATCTGTCAGGCATTTATGAAGCATGCAGAAGCATCAAAAGATGACACGCAAAGGCTAGACAGATAATATAATTCCAGTCTGGTGAATGATACCTATCAAAACACGGTGGCAATTCAACGAAAAGTTCCCTCACTACAAAATTGCCCTACTTTTTCTTAATATGAAAACGACAAAAATATTTCAGTGAAAATCAATTGCCTTGATCTGGTATAGGTCGTTTGTCCCTACATTTTAGGTATTATAATGAGGTCTGTCCTCATTTATATGACTGTCCTGACCATGTGTAGTCGATTACCAAGTAGTAGCCGATTTTGCGAGGCATCATCTTATTCCAGAGCTCATCTACATGCTTTGGACAGAAATTACCTCCCCTGAATCAGCGAAGGAGAAGTTGCATTTTGAGGATCAGAGGTCAGGGACTGTTAATGCGTAACCTTATGGGAACCGATAGGACTGACTTGTTGTAGCCGGCCAGGCTTCCTCCATTGGTGTCCTACTAAAACTGTCTGTATATACGAAGTATTCAATCCACAGGATAAATTTGGAATTGGCTCAGAATCGGGGATTTATGGGCCACGTTGTCACAATATTTCCTCACTGTACTCAATCGTACAAGACACTTTTTTCATCACTCACGGGACTGCCGCTAAGCCTCCGATAGTAGGCGTTATACAGAAGACAGCTTCTGTTGAGAGCCTTATAACTAAAGCTGTAACATAAACAGTTTTGCATGCACTGGGCTGCGCACAGAAGTTTAGACGACAGCGTGTGTTGAGATATCGCATTGTCCGGGTAACTAGCCTTTTTACTCCGCTGTTTCCACATGCGATCAGATTTCAGGTTATCTGCAAGTAAGTAATAAATTTATTTAAAAACACCCCACAAAATTGTTTCCCATCTGACGACTTTTGACGGATCTTATTCTTTGAAAGACTGGAAAGTATGTTTTTATTTTTACATCAGAAAATCGTGATGCGAGATCATATGGGATTCTAACACACGGTAATATAGTCTCCGCAAAAGGAACTCTACCAAAGGAGCACTGCCTTTTGGTACTGCCTTCATGGTGTATTTCCAAACATAGACTGAGACAGGCTTTTATAATATGTGAGATATCCGGCTATATGTCCCATTAATCATTGCTTATTCAATTAATTACACTAATCCACAAAAACTGTGGGGGGGGGGGGGGGGGGCCTCCATGGCTCAGTCGGTTAGCGCGCAGCGTAATGACCCAGGAGCCTCTCACCAATGCGGTCGCTGTGAGTTCAAATCCAGCTCATGCTGGCTTCCTCTCTGGCCGTAAGTGGGAAGGTCTGCCAGCAACCTGCGGATGGTCGCGGGTTTCCCCCGGGCTGTGCCCGGTTTCCATCCACCATAATGCTGGCCGCCGTCGTATAAGTGAAATATTCTTGAGTACGGCGTAAAACACCAATTAAATAAATAAATAAAACAAACAAAACTGTGAGTCTGAAAAGAATTACAGTTGCAACCAGATCATGATCAGCTTCGTTCATTTTTCTGGTTGAATGCAAAGAATTATCGATCCACGCCATAAAAAGCTACGTATTACTCATACTGGACCAATTATTATTGTGTCGTGATAATGGCCATCTCATGATGTTCATTATTGAGTTGAAACAGCTAGCCAGTGTCTGGCTATTACATATACACATGTGAATATTACCTGATGCGATCTTTTCACAGATATAGGCTGCCAGATAGCTACATAAAAGGTCATACACGTAATGTCTGTCCAAGGTATCTTCGGCACCCCAAGTGTGGTTTTATCATATAGTATAGACACGATTCTTCATTCTGGAAGTTATCCGGTTGACCTACTCCCCAGATAATGGTTCGGTTTTCCACGGGCACACCGTCCATCCACACATACCAATCATCTGCCAAGGAAAATCAAACAGTATTATGTAGTGTTTATCGTTTCAGAGCATCTTCGTAATAACGGGGATTCTCAAGTTTTTATCCAGACTCTAGGTGTCGAAACTAGCCGTCAACCATGAGGTTCCGGGCCGATGTTCCAAACAAGGTTTGATTCAAGCCATCGAAAAACTAAGAAAGTATATACAGAAAGGACCAATTCATGCAAGGTGAAGCAGTCAACAGTTTTGAGTGATGACTGAAAGACACAGAAAATGTTCTGGGCGAAAGAATTAAGTCAGTATCCAAATCATGTACTGCGATAGTTGTTGTTGATCAAAATACGGGGCCTCCGTGGCTCAGTCGGTTAGCGCGCTAGCGCAGCGTAATGACCCAGGAGCCTCTCACCAATGCGGTCGCTGTGAGTTCAAGTCCAGCTCATGCTGGCTTCCTCTCTGGCCGTAAGTGGGAAGGTCTGCCAGCAACCTGTGGATGGTCGCGGGTTTCCCCCGGGCTGTGCCCGGTTTCCATCCACCATAATGCTGGCCGCCGTCGTATAAGTGAAATATTCTTGAGTACGGCGTACAACACCAAATAAATAAATAAATAAATAAAATCGAAAAATAAGCTTAAAGATCATATTTTAAATATTGACTTAAGTCGGAAATGGCTTTGTGGAATCGGCCCCTGCACTTTTTATTTCTTATTTACCCATGCAGAATAATTCTTTTATTCGGGGAATATGAAGTGACCACCGTATGGTAGACAACTGTTTTGTAAGCAATCACAAAGATTGACTGAGATTTTTAATGTCTTATCTAATTTGGTCACCTCCCTTTGGTAGATTTGAGATGCTGATTTAATGAACGCCCAAAATCGTTTCATACTGTTTTTTTTTATTTGATTGTTGTTTAACGTCATACTCAACAATTTTTCACCTATAACATACGTTTCATAATGTGCGGAAGAAACCGACGTGCCGAGGATGTTGGTTTAAGACAAGCTATCTTGAACTAATGTTAGGCTGTGCGAAAGGTGACACGAGGTGACACGAAAGGTGACACGAGCGTCGTCGACTAATTATTGTCATCGGCTTTACCCGGTTTTCTGCCACCATATTGCGGGTCGCCGTCGTGTAAGTGAAATATTCTTGAGTTCGGCGTAAAACTCCATTCATTTAATAAATAAATAAATAAATAAATAAATAAATAATGAAATTTCTTCATTTTCAGGGGACCTTTGGGAGCGTTTTCTCTAAGCTCAAGCCAAACTTAAATAGGAGAAAAGACAACAGTATACCTCTGAGTCGGTCTGCTCCTAACACGTAATTATTTATGGTTCCATTCACCCAGGTGTTTATGAAGTCTGTTTTTGCAGGCGTGCTGAGGGTGGCCACAATAGCGCCATGTTTTGCACACTCGCAGCGAGCATTCGTGTAGCTTTTAGGCTCCGTCATCTGCTTGTAGCATAATCCTCCATGTTTTGTCCATGAAACAGGACAATCGGCGGCAGCCACTGGAAGATATAAGACATCTTGAATTTATTCGAATTTATCACTTCTCTGCTACCAGATGTGGTCATTCATTTAAAATAAATAAATAAATAAATAAATACTATAACTCTCACTAAAGAACTGAAAGCAATTTTTTGATTGGTTAGAAATGTTTAGAGGAATATTATAAAGTAGTAATTAGAAACGTTCAATATGTTTTCTTATAAACGTTTTGATCAATTAGATCATCTGAACAGAAAATAGGCCAGTTTTATGATGCCACTTGAATAAAATCCTGATCCAGGTAAAGTGAGAAGAGGCCGTATGTCACCTTTTATGCATGTGACTATTTGTCAGCGATCACATTGTCGTAGTTACTCTGGCTTTACTCTCTGTGCTACACGTCTTTAATTATATCGTACTGCTTTGTGGTGTTATTTTGTAATATAAATTTCTAGTGATAAAGTAGTCTTGGATGACAGACTTCATTGTTCCTTGTTGTACAACTGGCGTGAACTGTACTTTCTCTACATTGAACAGTAAATGATGAAAGAGTTGAAGACGGGTTCACATATTGGAATTTCTCCGATTCATGGAAAAAGCTTGACATAAAACTGTATGCTCATTAGAAGTTCAAATTGACATTAATCTATGCGTTGAAACAAACATGGACGTTTCGCATCAAATATCGCAGGCTAATTCCCTAACCGCCGTTTAACACAGACGATCAAAGAACGTAAAAAAGTATAAGTATAAGTAAGAAATTAAGACGGATTCACGCAAAGAGAGGCAGTCAACGGTTTTCAGTGGTGTTGGGAAAGGCAAGGAATGGTCGAGGTGAATGAATAAAATCAGTATCCAGGTGTCCAAATCGTGTACTATGTTATGAAACCGTTTTCATCAAAAGACAAAGACAGTCCTGGAAACAAATGGACAAAGACCTTGTATCCATTTGCAATAGTGTCTTTCACCTTGTTACCGAGTATAATGTCTTTATGAGGATACCTAAATAGAGCAGACGGATTTGTCAGGCCACACGGACTTCAACAATACCAGACCTGTGAGAGTGAGACCCTATTATTTCGCAACATCAAATTCCCCCACCCCCCTTCCCCCCCGAAAAACACCCAAACGTTGACCGCACACCGTAGCCATGCACAGCAAGGAAAGAAAACTGCTAAAAATTCACACCAATTTTAATTCATATCTCAAATCTTAAATCTTGTGAATATTTATTCAATGTGGGTTGATTAAAACCAGCGTTTAACCTGCTTATCTCAGGAATACCCCAAGACACCATACGAATTTAAACATAATTTTGGCATGATACCTATCCAAATCTTCTGAAATAATGTGATGTTTTTTTTTTTTTTTTTTTTTGATTGGTGTTTTACGCCGTACTCAAGAATATTTCACTTATACGACGGCGGCCAGCATTATGGTGGGTGGAAACCGGGCACAGCCTGGGAGAAACTCACGACCATCCGCAGGTTGCTGGCAGACCTTCCCACTTACGGCCGGAGAGGAAGACAGCATAAGCTGGACTTGAACTCACAGCGACCGCATTGGTGAGAGGCTCCTGGGTCATTACGCTGCGCTAGCGCGCTAACCGACTGAGCCACGGAGGCCCCAGTTGAAATAATGTGAAACTTTCTCTTTGAAATTATGTGTAGTGAACCCCAAAGAGGCACCACATGTATATTGTCATGCTTATCCACTGCTGTAAACATATATTTTGTTGCCTAAAATAAATTTACAAACTGGGCATGTTATATATTT
Source organism: Liolophura sinensis (assembly GCF_032854445.1). Classification (NCBI taxonomy): domain Eukaryota; kingdom Metazoa; phylum Mollusca; class Polyplacophora; order Chitonida; family Chitonidae; genus Liolophura; species Liolophura sinensis. The sequence continues at coordinate 73,309,931 of NC_088295.1, read as the reverse complement.
GTCATGTACATGGCGATAACGCCTGACGAATATTAAGTAAATCATAGAAGTAACAATTTTTGAAAATACATAATCTGGTTATTAAGAAATAAAACAACGGTGTAAATTACTTCCACATGAGCAGACTATGAGAATATTCAGTTGTTCAGAGAAGTTTTTATTCTTTTGCCTTCATTTCAAATGAGGAACATATCTTTCCACCCTGCGGACGTCATGATGCAGATTAACAACCAAACATTTAACTTACCCTCTGATGTTTCCAGTAGGCAATATGCGAGAATAAGAACAGCAAATACCGTAAATACCGGATTCCCCATGGCTCTCCGCTGACACACGTGCATGTGTTTCAAGCAGCGAGTTTTTCATTGCCGTGCGTTGCTCAGTACTTCTTCTTTAATGACAATTTCATTTATCTATTTACACTTGAGAAACATCTTCACAAACGATATGATGGAAAAGCCAAATACCGGAAAGGCTCTATAGGAAGCAGACAATGGGCTGGGAAAGCGATCGATGAAACCTTTCATCGCATTAACCTTTTATATCTAACCTTACTCCTATAAGGAATTGTATGTTATTAATTTGTCATGTCAGCGTCAAATCAGACATTCGCATATCACTTTTAAACACATAATGACTATACTTCACAATCTCCTAAACACCAGTTCTCAAAGGAATAATTATTTCTTTATTTGGTTCAAGAAGGCAGGAATATGAAAAGGAATAATCATATAAACAAAATGAAGTAAGAAGAAAGCAGTCGTCAGTTTTCTGTTTCCCAAGGAACACAGTCGATATTTCAGATACGACATGCAAATTTCAAACTCGTAGTCAGTGAATAAAAAGTGATGTAATAAACATAGATACCTGTACCGCCTCTAGCCCCGACGAAAGTTAAATAAAATGAACTTGAAGGCCCTGTCCATGTATGTTATTGAAGCAGATGTATATTATATCATTGTAATATGTTCGGGCATATTACTTCAAAACAGATATCTCCGGCCGTACGTGGAAAGGTCTTGCAGCAACCTGCGGATGGTCGTGGTTTTTCCCCGGGCTCTGCCCCGTTTCCACCCACAATAATGTTGGCCGCCGTCGTATAAGTGAAATATTCTTGAGTACGGCGTAAAACACCAATCAAATAAATAAATAAATCAAAACAGATACTTTACGAACACATTTGAGATAAAATCAAAGAATAACGATCGTCATGCTACATTTGTACATTAAGGCGCTCGTGAGTAATGAACTGTATATAAGCGAAAGTCGGACTTTTTAAGTCGATAATTGTAGGGCCCATATGTTATATCTAGAGGGGATAGTTAATTGCTTGGAAGCCTGTCTGGGTTAAATCCTGACCTGAGTCATACTGGGGAAGTAGTAGTTCAGTATTTATGGCTTCGCCTAATGCCACAGGCCAAGTTCTGATCGATCTTGTGTCAGTATTTTCAGACAGATTGGGATGTTATGTCATTTGGCTTTTCAGTGAGGCAGCATTATAGATGCGTAAAAAGTGAATCGTTGTGATCTGAACAAAATATTGTAGAAATCGACGATATTTGCAAACAATCATGGGGCATTAGAGAACCCCTAGTATTACTACACGTTTTAGAGGTCAAACAAAAAAACCCAACAAAAACAGTTTTATTGGAGCAGTATATGTTTCGTGTTACGTTAATTTGTGGGCATCTGTTCTTAGCAAGTTTTCTACAACACCGTCCAGCATTGTTTTAATACATCTGATCACGATTGCATTGTAAAATTATTTCAACGTTGAAAATCATCACATAATAATAGAGGCATAATATATGAGCGAACCAACAGCTTTGTTGAAAATAAAGATTTTCGACAATTGATTCAGTATAGTTAACTCGGAAATTCAGGAATACAAGTATTAATAATTATAAATAATCAATAGCTATAAATGTTGGACGAAATAGTAAACTTCAATTGTATTTATTGTTGCCATTACGTGATACAAACAGATGAGAACCATGTCCAAGACTTGAGATGTGATACCCATGGATTATGTGTCGGGTACACTGCAGCACGCCAATAGCTACCAGCGATGGGGAGGCTAGGGGCATTCTGCGTGGAGTGTTTGTGAATCAATAGCAAGAAATAATCGACAAATCCTAAAGTATTTCAAATATAACACGAAGTAAATATTGAACCATGTCCTTGCAACATCAAAACAAACAATGAGTGAATACCAGCTACCATATGATAGAAGGCCGCTTTATAAACACACAGACAAATAATTTGTTTCTTGAATTATGCCCTTGGGGATCACTATTCCGACGAGGCAGTAACAATCAACGACATCATCATCTTTCTGCAATATATTGAGCACATCTGCATGCGCAAGGCACAGTTACTCCCCCTCCCTCAGATAAGGAACCGGGCCCCGTTTCACAAAGCGCTGTACGACATTTTTTTATCATACATTTGTCGTGCGATATTTTGCACGTGATTATTACGCTACCATTGTCCTATGTGAGCCATCATCGTACATGTTCGACATCTTTGTGAAACACTTTGGGCACGGACCTTGCATTCTCAGAACGGGAGCAGGCTAGGCCTATTTCATGTCTGCTTTTGTCCAGGTATAATAGTTACCAAACGTTTTAACTGCACGTAGAGTTAATGGTGAAATTTGAAAACATGAGTGTCATTTTTGTGTACTCTGAAAGTGTTGTTGTCTCATTATTTCCCAGACAAGCAAGCAGTGGTATTGGAATATTGCTGATAGTGACTTGACTTCTATCAGACAGACAGGCACTGCTATTGAAATATCGCTGATAGTGGCTGTTTCCTTGACCAAATAGACAGACACTGCTACTGGAATATCGCTGATAGTGACTATTGTCCTCGATCTTGCGTGTGTTACCTGGGGGGGGGGGGGGGGAGGAGGGGGATTTCACCATTTGCATCATGATTCCACCCTTTCGCCTAGAATATTCCTTGCGTCTTTTCAGCATCGTTGAAAACAGTGGGCAGCAAGTTTCCCTTACTACACCAATTCGTACAACACGCTGTGTTCATCACCCACGGGACCGCCGCTTAATCTCCGCAAGTAGGTGTTTGACAGAATACACAGTGTGTTGAAAGCGTTATAACTAAAGGTGTGACATAAACAGTTCTTCATACATTGAACTTTATGACATTGTCCAGGTAAATAACACCTTCACTCGGCACCTCCTGAATGTAGAAGTAGCAAGATATACAACTATAGCTTAGGCTAACAATAGCCTTAAGGGGGATTAGGGCTTTTACTGCCTTGGTCTTAGAGGCAATAGTCGGTCGACATTTTTCGTGTGGCGGTTTGCATTCCAATAATGGCTTTTAGGCTCCATCATCTGTTTATACATAATTCTCCACGAAAATGAAACAAGACAAACGCCGGAAGTCGTTGAAAGGAAGAAGATATTTTATACCAGCTTGAAGGGGTAATGTTTCCGGTAACAAGAAAGACATCCCCATACATTTACAATGACTGGCCCGGTTTCTTCCCACCATAATGCTGACCGCCATCATGTAAGTAAAATATACTTAAGTACGGCGTAAAGACCAGTTAAATAAATAAATAAATAAATAAATAAATAAATAAATAAATAAATAAATAAGTAAATAAATAAATAAATAAATAAATAAATAAATAAATAAATAAATAAATAAATACAATGATATAGGTATAGATGTAAAAATAATGAATATTCTTGAGTACAGTGTAAAACACCAATCAAATGAATAAATAAATCAAATGAAAAAATAAATATAAAAATAATGTTACGAAAACTTAAGGAAACAATTTTGCTAATAAATAGCTATATTCTATACATGTACAGAACTTTTTGCGTTGTCTCCTTTCATTGCTCTTGTTGCTATGGGAGACCACTTGCCTTTTATCAATTTAACACGTCATCCATATTAGAAGTACCCAGGAAATGCCAAAAGTCGGTCCTTTAACTGGGCACGCCGGGTTTCATCTACCCATCAATTTGGCAGCCATTGTATAAATGTACAATTCTTGAACATGGCGTTAATCAATCAGTCAAAGGCATATAATGTGGCGAGTTGAGATGTGTAGGACTCGAGGTTGTTGCTTCTCATGATATAAGTATCAACGCACATTAGCACTCGGCATTTATTCAGGCAGCATTAATAAAAGAGAGCACTATCCTACAAGCCTGAAAGCGCCTGACTTGACATTAACATCGGCGGTATTGTCAAAAACACAAAGTGTGAAAGCGCCTGATTTGACATTAACATCGGCGGTATTGTCAAAAGTACGAAGTCTGAACGAGCCTGACTTGAGGTTAACATTGGCGGTATTGTCAAAAGTACAAAGTGTGAAAGCACCTGACTTGACATTAACATCGGCGGTATTGTCAAAAGCACAAAATCTGAAAGCGCCTGACTTGACATTAACATCGGCGGTATTGCCAAAAGTACAAAGTGTGAAAGCGCCTGACTTGACACTGACATTAACATCCACGATTAATAATGACGCTCTTGCTCAAATCTGGTTTCCGCCACCTTCCCCTGATTTTGTGAGAGAGAAACCGCAGGAAAGTTTGAAACCTTGTTTTTGTGAATAAAATATAGTGTAGTAGTAAGTAAAAACCTGGCATAATGAGCACAGATGGGTATAATCTTTAATACCTATAGTGGAATACAGCGGATTAATTACAACATGTGCAACACTTGCTACTACATTACAGATAACAACTTCTACCCATTGTGAAATGATTATTACCTCCGACCGCACTTGGGAAGGTCTGCCAGCATGCTGCGGACGGTCGTGGGTTTCCGAGGGGTTGTGCCCTGGTTTCTCCCACTCTATTTCTGACCGCCGTCATATAACTGAAATATTCTTGAGTACATCAATGAAAACATCAAATCAAATAAATAAATAAATAAATAAATAAGTATTACACTATTAAATTTGAGGACTACGCGCGGCATTCAGCTACACCTATCTTTTTCACTACCAAAACCATTTGATTTGTGTTTTTTGTGTTATCCTGATGTTATGTGTATGCCGTGGTTGTGCATACATATTCTGTGGGCTAGACACAAATCTAAAATATTATAATGGATTAGTATATAGCTGCATTGCTTAATTAGCTAACTGCACATTCCCTACTATTTCATCCACTTAACGATAATGTAATAAGCAATACGAGCAAATGAAATAAGCAACAATATAACAAAATATTTCATCAGAATTAGAAATATACAACAGGATAACGTTTACACACACAAAAAAAAATGAATTTATTTATTTGACTTGTGCTTTACGCTGTGCTTAAGAATCTGTCACTTATACAACGGTGGCCAACATTACACTAAAAAAAATAACATATTAATGTTGGCAGAAAGTCCGTTGTCGGGGTGATGCTGGGATGTATTCTGTTTTACAGCAGGTTATCCTGTTAAATATAACAAAGATAATCTATTAATCCAACATAACGATTATTACATTAACAAAATTGTCTTGAATATGACACAAAATTGTGTTGTAATAACAGAATACGTTCTGGCACCACTCAGACAATAGACTTTCGTTAGAAGAATTAATTTGAATTAACAGATTAATTTTTTTAAATGTATGGCAAGAAGGCACTTGGTGGGGTCCGGGGGAGCTCTCAACCATCCCCATGTTTCTGGCATAACCTCCCACGTGTGAACTGAGAGGAAGCCAACACCGGCTTGACTTGAACTCACTGTACACTTGGTTAGGGCCCCCGAGTCACTTTGCTGTGTTAAATGATATTAAGATATTTAGTAAACACCACCAATTCTACCTCCATTCAATACAAGGTGGATCTTTCCAACCTGCTCAACAACTAAGATTACATGTTAGAGCTATAAAATGAGACTTACCGTGTGTTGTCTGCAAGAGGCAGTTAGCGAGAATAAGAAAAGCATCCAGTGATATACTTGCCATGCCTTTCCCTTGCGCTTCTCGTCTGGGTAGTTCGCGTTCTGTTGTACTTTTTGTGTTACCCTTATATATAGTTGATGTCACAAAGATCACGTCGATGGAAAAGAAATACCCAAATGGACTTGTATTGGTTGATTATAGATTAAAGATTATGGAACAAGGGGGTAAATCGATTAATAAAAACCAAAGAAATCGACGGAGACAAAACTCATCAAGGATTGTTGACACAGCATTTGTATCAGTCAAAAACATTAGAGTAATTATAAATGTTGAATGAAGGTGCAAACTTTCCGTGGATGCATTAAGCTCGTCTGGATCATGCCGGCCGTGGATCGTAACTTGATGCCGAGTTATGGCTCAGGTGATGAGAACGATAGAGCAAGCAGCATATATGAAATATCCATAGAGTTAAGCACATGTAAAGCAGAAGAATCAATGAGTTACAGAGACAAGAGAAGTAGCATTTGAGTATAATAAATGATTCTCGTTCAAACAACAAGTAGGCAATATCGGAAATAAACAATTCCTTTATTACTTCAGATAAACAAAATGTGTAAGCAGTGCACAAAGTCCTGGTTTCGTCACAGAAGACCAGTAAAATAAGCAGATTAGTTTGACAGCCTGTCCTTACATTGTGTGTCCTTTACATGTTATGTATTGTAACAAGCTCTAGACACAAACACGTCCAGCCGTTCACATAATCCGTCAGAAGGCGATTGGTGACTTTGTGCCTTGAATTCCTAATAATCTGGTATAATTTAGTCTGTGGTCACATCCTGCTGTTTCACCGATTGCCGACTGTAACCTGTAATTCTCATCTTCCGGTCAGCAAAATTGATACTCCGCTATAGGCTTAGGAATCACTCTTGCCTTACTGTACATATTTAAACCTTCAGAAACCTTTTCAGCCAGAGGCATTGCGGCTCGCATTCTTACTTTAGGGCATGTTCAACCAATCATTGATCGACCTTTATACATGCGTATTTCCTTGTTTTGAGGCAATTGCATCTATGTTCGTATCCGATTAATTTCTTGAAACAACATTATGCAACAGCAATAAGTAGTTTAATGAAATGAACAGGCAGTGGAAAGTCAGTGTGCTATCAGGCTATACAGATGATGGTGAAAGAGGTCGAACAGTCGATGTAGCCACTGTTGTTTCGCCACTAATTTCTATCAGACCACCCGATAAGCCTTAACGCGCTGGGAGATATTTTTTGCTTCAGCACTTCTAGGTTTAATTTGAAAAAAATTCGTTTCATACACCGTATACATACAACGTATAGTTCTCACTACAGCCACACCTATATTATTGTTTTAAACCCCTGTCAGTGTCAATAACAAAGGTGCGTTTTGACCTTTGTAAAGAGGAACCTGCGTCGCCCTTGGATCATGCATATTTATGAAGTTTTCTTCGAGGCTTTGCAGAGTTGGTATGACTCAGCAATTCAAGGTAGATGATGTCGGACATGGATAGCGTGATTAAATGAAGATGATAATTGTGGGAGACATACTTTCCCTCCACAGTTGATATTTACGTAGAAAATATCCGTTAGCTCCCTTTCTTTAAAGAAAGAACCCGAGCTTGCTGAGCATTGCAACATTCAGGATTAAGAAACACAGTACATCAGAGATTCTCCAAATGCAAGTGACAATCAGGGATATATGTTGCCAGCCTGAACCCTTCACATCCCCCCTCCCCCTCCTCCACTACCTGTATTCAGTCGTATAAGACACTCTGTTCATCATTCAATGTACTGCCACTTAGCCTCCGATAGTAGGCGTTATACAGAGTACACGTTCTGTTGAGACTGTTATAACTAAAGCTGTAACATAAACAGTTCACCATACACTGGCCTCCACACATAAGTTTAGACGGCAGCGAATGCTGCGACATGACATTATTTGGGTAAAGAACACCTTCACTCCGCCGCTTCCACCTGCGATCAGAACTGTTATCTGTAAGAAAAGAAAAATGTCATTACCTGTCATTATAGAGTCAGATTAAACCAAGAATAATTCCTGTTTAATTCCTGTATATCTTGTGTAAATAATGTGTCATACTTGCCATAAAGAATTCTAGTTTAAGGACAGAGTAACCGAAATATTATAGCGTTTGTGATGAGATGTAAAATCAGTTATTCTTTCATTCTATGCAGATTAGGCTTCCACAACGGCAAAAGGCCAAAAATGAGCATTACCTACTGCAGACTATACAAATAATGAGTCATTTATTCTTTCACTTTATGCAGAGTAGACTTCTACAACGACAAAATCCAGAAATGAGCATTACCTGCTGTAGATTATAGAGATAATAAGTCATTTATTCTTTCATTCTATGCAAAGTAGACTTCCACAACGACAAAAGTCCAGAAATGAGCATTACCTGCTGCAGACTTTTCACAAAAATAGACGCCTGTGACCTTTGGACCAACATCTACACCAGCGTGCCCGGAGGGTGTTTTGCCTGTCACATAGGCGAGGTAGTTTTCTTTGTTTTGCTTGTTGTCCGGTTGGTTTGGCGCCCAGTTAAAAGTGGTGTTGTCAAGGGGAACACCGTCCATCCACACAAACCAATCACCTGACAAAGGAATCTGAATTTATTACACATATATCCGCTGTCATTAAAAATGAAAGAAAATTAAATTTTCACAGGATTTATATACGTAGCATGCACAAGAGAAAAGAAACAGCATATGTCTTCATACAAAAGAGTAATACGTTTTACATGATTTTTATGAAATAAGTAAGACAGTTCTGCAAGAATTTACATGCGTCAGAGCCCAAAACCGTGCTCACCATAGCTCACTTTCATGGACTTAGTTTTTGATGTTTTATATTATCACTTATGTGACGATCTTCAGATTTATGGGTAAAGGAAACCGGTCAGAGCTCACATCACCTAGGCAAAAATCCAACACACATTATGATGTAAAGCTGCAGCATAAAACCACTGGAAATCCCAGCATCACGGAGAAGGTCAAGACGCACCGAAGGTTCTACCTTTATCAGTAAGCTTTGAATTCATGTCCGAAATTTTGTCATGTTCTTAAACACACGATAAAGGTATTCGGGTCAAAACTCAATCTTAAGAGACCAGAACACTAAAGCCGTGTGACACGGTGCAAACTGGTCGTGTTGATTGGTAAAATTCGACTTATCCATTGAAACTATGGAAAAACTGGCGTGTCATTCGAGGAGTTCATCTTTTACAGACCTTTACACATCACATGACAAAGCATATGTCCTGTTTCATTTCGACTAATGGAATTACTGGAGATACACCAGAGAAGGCGCCTGTTCTGCTGTGATATCACCCATTCCTAATTCACCATTTTGCCATGTAAAAGTAGTGTTAAATCAGCTGTTTTATCTCTGATTACGAGACAATTTTGATATACTTTAAAGCCACTTTAGCGAGAAAGTGGAGGTGGAATACGTCTGGCATTATTCCCCAAACCAGGAGGCCACAATGTCTGGTCTTCGGTTGTAATAATAAGGGACCGTACTTCGACAAAGGAGTATCTTGCCCCTAAAACTGAATAGCGTACGGTACGGATGACGCCAGGTTTCAGGTTTCTCTAAAATAGAGTACCCCATATAAGAATTGATGGAGTTAAGAAGCACGCAACTGTACCCGCTCCGATCTGTATTGAATCCGCTTCTGAACTAACTTTGGTTATATTTTTGTTGTTCTTTCTTTCAAGCTGAAACACTGATCGTTGAACACTAACGATAGGAAAGTTACCTCTGAGTCTGTCTGCTCCTAACACGTACTTGTCCATGGTACCATTCACCCAGGTGTTTATGAAGTCTGTTTTTGCAGGCGTGCTGAGGGTGGCAACAATAGCGCCATGTTTTGCACACTCACAGCGAGCATCTATGTAGGTTTTAGGTTCCATCATCTTCTTGTAGCATAATCCTCCATGTTTTGTCCATGATTCAGGACATACGCCGACAGTTGCTGGAAGGAATAAGATATTTTGTATTATTATGAAATGCTTGTATTCTGTTAGCAGGAAATGTATTTCAACATATAATATATTTAAAAACATAAATTTACAATGACTTACATCAAGCACAGGGTGTTACAAAGAAACGCATACATGTGTGTGGAATATCACATTATAATTTAGCTTTAATTCAAAGTAAGATAACTTCTTTAAAGGCTATCATTTTCAGCAATGTTACACTACAGCAAAGTTCAAACCAAAGTCAGAATGCCAAAAATCATAAAATAACCCACAGAGGCTCATTCAGCGATGGCACCAGGTCACAAGTGGACGTACATGTATACCTGAGCGTCTGGTGTCAGATGGGCGAGCAGAATTTGCAGATCATAGCACTGTCCTACACGCGACATTAGACTGTCCTGATGTAAATGTTTGCATTTTTTCTTGGCGATATAGCACCCATATTGAATTATAAATTTTTCTGCCAGCACAGGTGAAGTAGTTTTATTATTAACATCGACTAGGTGAGTGGTTGACGAATTTCTTCATCGAATATTTTCTACAATTTCACCTATATACTAATAATTAAACGTTTAAAAAATCGGCAGTTCATTTGTGAAGGTAATGTTCGTCAAAACAACGTTTTTTGTCGCACATGCATTTACATGAACAGTTACAATAAAACCCTATCTGAGACAAATTGACAAGAGGCCGTATTTCACCTATTACGTTTGACTTTTTGCCAACTATCACACTGTCATCGCTGCTCTGGGTTTATTCTCTTTGCTGTACGTTTTTTTTTATATAGTTTTGTATTTTGCCAGTGTTATTGACTTGATTTCAATGGTGATCTTGGTGGGAATCGTTGGTTCGTCGCTGTGTTCTCGAAAAAAATCTGAAGCATCTGACTTGGCACAGCCTTCGTTGGAAGTTAGAAACCTAGATTACTTATTACAACTATGAAATGAGGCTTACCGTGTGATGCCTGCACTAGGCAGCTGGCGAGAAGAAGAAGAGCAACAGCCGTTAATATACCTGCCATAATATCGCGCTTCTGGTCCAGGCAACAAACAGTTAATGCATGTCCCAAAGACATGCAAAGGCAGGTAAGATACATCGAACGCACTTCAGAAAATGCTCCTTGTTTTATTGGATTAAAGATCGATATTGCAAATGCAATGCCCGTTGATTTATGGTAACGAAAGGCGATTATATAGGATATAGAAAAAATATGTACGCCTTTATTAACACATATATGTTTGTGTTACATTAAATTTCTCTTTGTTAGTGTTAATCGGATTTGTATTTCCAGCCACGCCAAGGAACAGTGAACGTCAGGGTACATTTTAAAGTCTTTGACAGTGCTACAAACGCTACAGTCAAAACACAATGCCCATCCACAAAGGGTTTTCTTCAGCCCAGCATAAGTTTCGTCCTATAGATCCGTGTTTCCGTAAATGACAAATTCTATACGCCAAGGAACAGTGAACGTCAGGGTACATTTTAGAGCCTTTGACAGTGCTACAAACGCTACAGTCAAAACACAATGCCCATCTACAAAGGGTTTTCTTCAGCCCAGCATAAGTTTCGTCCTATAGATCCGTGTTTCCGTGAATGACAAATTCTATACAATATTAGAATACAGTTGTAATATATTGGCGGCGATGCTATGATGGAAAATTATAAAGAAATGGCCAATGTCTGTATGATAAGGACCACAGAGCTTACTAGAGACAAAATCACCAAGGGCTGTTGGCACGGTATTTGGGTATGTAAGTTGACATTGATGTTCGTAACTGTAGTACAATTCGCCAGGGGCTGATAACAATTGAAATGCCACGGGCATTTTAACTGTTCACTAAAATGAAAGCAGGTGGGAGAATCAACGAGCTGTATACATGCGGTGTATTACACAGAGATTATCTGAGTTTGATCACTGATTCAGATAAAAAAAGCCACAATGTTTAATATCAACAATCGAAAATTTCTTGTATTATTCAAGGTACACCAAGGTGTACAAGTGAACAATGTCCTTATTTCACAAACAAACAGCAGAAAAATAATGAAACGGATGAATATTGATAGCCTATATTTATTTGACCACTTTAGCACTGAGAGGTTCAAGCAAGGAAACATGGCTGGTGTCATATTTTTATATTTTATATTTTTGACTGGGTGAAGTGTCATGTCTGGTGTCTTTGGCATGATGCTTCAGTGGAGGCAGCATTTTAGCGGCATGGAGTCGCCCTGCCACAGGAAGATATCGTATATGTACGCACATCTAATGACTCCTTGTCGTCATATGACTGAAAAATTGTTAAGTACGGCGTTAAACCTTGAGCATACTCTTGTTACATTTTTACGTATTGTAATAAACTTGGACACAAACCCTCAGGGGGTGACCGGCGACTTCGTGGTATCAGCTCCTGACAACATTCCATACTGATATCCGTGTGTGTCACTGCTCCAGCTGAGAGTTGCCGATTGATAACCGATATGATTTCTTTGCAGACCTCATTTTTATGTTGCAGGTAAAAACTACCCTTCTTCCTTAAGGAAGAAACAGAGGATATCTTTTGAGGATCAGAGGATTACGGTATCCTCCACAACTGCAGGACGGAATTCAAAGGCTTATAACATGTCGTGGAATGTATTTGTGTCGTCACATCACACAGAAGCATGGTGTTCAGCCAAAATCGCTGTGACTGGATACTGTCACCGATTGTCCTTTCGATGTTGCCAGTGACACAATTATGAAGGCCTTAACGTAACAGTTGGTAACTGTTGATATTGACAGCTATGGGCTGTGACTATGTGCGCTTTATATTTATTTATTCACTTGTTTAATTGTTGCTTAACGCCGTAGTTACTTGGGATTTTTCACTGCTGCATGTATGATGACCGTCAGTTTCATGGATATCGGAAATCGCAGAGCCTGGCGTTAACTGCCGACCATTTACAAGCTACTGACCAACTTCTCCACACGACGTAAAGATGTCCATTCTATTTTGTTGGGAAATAAGTTGTCTTCGTCGAGCTTTAGACTCAGACATAGGTTGCACTATTTTCATCACACACGGGGCTGTGAACAGTTCCTCATACACTGGCCTCCGCACACAAGTTTAAACGACATCATTTATTCAGATATCACATTGTCCGGGTGAATGACACCTTCTCCCCTTCGCTTCCACATGCGACCAGAACTCTGTAAGTAAGACAAATGTAGTATCTATTTACAAGTAAGCAGATATACAGCTAGCTTAGGCCAGGCATTATTCCTGTTCATACGGTGTCCATTTCTTGCTGCGTACTTCAGACAATCCTTCATATAATATATTTTCAGAAAAGAATTACTGTTTCAAACAGCTATTTTTACGCAAAAATACAACAGAAAACCGGAACATGCTAAAGGATGTCATACGATTAGTAAATTGATAATTAACTTCATAGTTTAATAACTTCATCTCTGCAACGAGAAAGGTCACATTATTGCAGATCGCTGTTCGATACTGTTCAAAAGAAGTACATTACCTGATGTAGTCCTTTCACAGAGATAGACGGCTCTGAACACACGGTTAATATCCACACCGGAATCCCTGTCGTAGGCTTTGGCGTCGCCCCACATTGTAGTACTTATAAGCCAGGCAGCTTTCGGTGTTACGGTAGTTGTCTGGCTAATTTCCAGCCCAATGAACGTTTGTATTTTCCATGGGTATACCGTCCATCCACACAAGCCAGGCGTCTGATAAAGAAAGTTGGGTCGATTACACCGTCATTATAAGAAATAGATATGTTTAACATGATTTATAGACGCGCATCAGAAATTGTTTCAAATTGTGAAGGGCTCGTAATTATTTATTCGTTTGTTGATTGGTGTTTTACTTATTATACTCAAGAATATTTCACTTACAACAGTGGCCGGAATTATGGTGGAAGGAAACTGGGTACATCCCTGGGGAATCCCACGACCATTCACAGGTTGCTGACAGACGCGCTATGTATGTATGCTTGGGGTTTAACGTCGTACCTAACAATTTATCATACATACACGTTATGATAAAGACCTCCACAGGGCACTGAAACTTCCTCAAGATGCTTGATGATCACCATGTTTATGCTGGAGGAAACCGGTTAGAATGTACAGCACATGCGTAAGAACCTGACAAATACCCTGATGAAAAGCTCCAGTGTAAAAAATTTGTCCAATAACCCGTTCACACGGGCAAAGTTAAGCTCGTTTCAGTCCGAGAGTAGCTTTAAGCCAGTTTGACGTCGCTCGTGTGAACGCAAAGCAGAGGCATTTAATCCAGTTTATTTGCACCTGTTGGTGGCGTGGCTTTAGGCCAGTTTCATTTCTTGAGCCAGACTGTCTGTGAGGTGTGAAGGGCAACTGGATTCAACGTCTGAGAAATCTACGTCTGAGTCGGTCTGCTCCTACAACGTAGTTATCCAAGATAGCACTCACATAGGTATTTATGAAGTCCGTCTTTGTAGGCGTGCTGAGAGTGACCACAGTAGCGCCATGTTTTTCACACTCACAGCGAGCACCCATGTAAGTCTTAGGCTCCGTCACCTGCTTGTAGCATAATCCTCCATATTTTATCCATGAAACAGGGCAGATGACTGTCAGATATAACTCTTTTGATAGTAAATTTGTACACTTATTTCAATGGTTTCAGTGTATAAATCCGTATACTCAGTAATCGATGGTTGGGTATATGAGTGAAAGAACTGTATGGAGAGGTCAGATTGACGGGTATATGAGTGAAAGAACTGTATGGAGAGGTCGGATTGACGGATATACGGGTGAAAGAACTGTATTGCAGAGGTCGGATTGACGGGTTAATGAGTGAAAGAGCTGTATGGAGAGGTCGAATTGACGGGTACATGACTGAAAGAACTGTGTTGGAGAGGTCGTATTGACAATAATCGTATAGAGAGGTCAGGTTGACGGGTATATGGGTAAAAGAACTGTATGGAGAGGTCGGACTGATGGTTATATGAGTGAAAAAACTGTATGGAGAGGTCGGGTTGACAGGTACACGGGTAAAAGAACTGTGTTGGAGAAGTCGGATTGACGGGTATATGAGTGAAACAACTGTATTGGAGAGGTCGGATTGAAGGGTATATGAATGACGAAGTTGTATTGAAGAGGAAGGATTGACGGGCATATGGGTGAAAGAACTATCCCATAGATTCTATGCATTCTTTTTAATAAAGATGTCAATAGATGGAGAATATTATTAAGTTGTTGGTTCATCAATGGATATGTTCGTTAAGCCTGTGTTACATAGATGTCGCTTTTAGTATGTGATAACTAAATCCTTGCTGTCTTCTGATCAGGTGCTCCCGGCAGGGCTCGGTCAATTTTGAGCATGTCTGCAGTCCATGAAGAGATTGCCACTGGAAGTTGCCACTGGAACGTTTCAGCAGCTTTTACTACGCTTATGCCATCTTTCTGGAGCTACAGGAGTTTTTGATGGGACATTAAGGGACTGACTACATCATGTCTGATCCCTGAACGAGTTTGCTTTGCTCTGAGACAGCATTGAGCTTATGGGCACTTTGTAGCAAACCCTCTGGATGACAGCAACCAAACAATCAAAGACACACTTATAGTCTGTACAGCATTTAAACATAGGTACAATCGTTACAAGACACGTATACTTTGGCGAAGATTTCACTTCAGATGTGTTTACATATGAGATATTGGGACTTGGGCCCACATCGTAGAGTTGAACTATTGCTAAAATAAAAAAAACAACACGAATGACATCATCGATCTAACGCCTTTAAAGAGCATGTTATTGCACTCGTGATTTTAACTTACACTCTGTCATATGATAAAAAACTTAACCTTTAAGAAACAAATCGTTGACAATAAACAATTTTCAAAGTCGTGTTGTATTTTCATTTCTCTCACGGTACCTGGTACCAGTGTTGAGAAATGAAAGTCCAAAAACGCCAGTTGTATAAATAAATAAATAAATAATAATAAATAAATAAATTTAACGCTTGAAACTTTTATTTATTAATTAATTAAAAATCAAATATCAAATTGTAGACTTACCCTGTGCGCTAAAAAAGGTGCAAAGCCAAAGAACACCAAAACAATGAATAAATCTCCATTTCAGGAAGGAAGCGCCTCATTCTGACCCACAGTCTGTTGTAGGCCGTACATGTTTGATCGCAGACTGTAAAGATGTACATTACACTTACTGACAGATTCAGTTTTTCACACGAAATAATGGATAGAACAAATCAATATTAAACAGAAAAGACATAGTCATAAATAGATCGATAGCTTCGGTAGACATGATGAAATGATCGTGAACGTTGATTCTGGGTTATTAGACACGATGTTATAGAATTTTTAGCTCAAGTAATCTGAGCACTCAAGAAACGAATGTTAGTTTTAACAGAAAGTATGTTGTCTCTTAATCTCTGTCATGTCATAGTCTGATATCTTAAATATATACTGTCATAAACTTCGTTTAACCATGAAAAACGAATACAGATGAGTTTGAATCATTATATGTAGCTGATGTTTTGACTTAGACACAAGTTTCCTTTTATCACGCTTTGCGAAAGTTTGTAATAATCTTGATAAGTTGTATAGTTGATATCGAAACTGAAATTAGTCAGCACTAACAATTTAAGTGTTACATTCACCTGGTCTTACTAAGTGTTAATATTTTAACAGTCTTCAGATGTGTTCATTTTCCAACTCCATGCAAAACTCAAAAGTGTGGTTTTAAGATATAAGATTAACCAACTCTTAATGGAGTTGGAATGCGAACACTTTGACGAGACTGCCCTGTTTCCACCCACCATAATGCTGATCGTCCTTTTATAAATGAAATGTTCTTGAGTATGGAGTAAAACACCAATCGAAAACCGATTTTTAAAAAATGAAACCTTTAAGAATGTGGTCAGATAACTTTTACAAATGCAGTCAGTCCTCGTGATCTTTACAGTGTTAAATGTGACAATTTAGTTTTAAGAGGGCAAAGAGACAGGAAAAAAGTCTTTGTTTGATGTGACAAACTGTCTGATTTACGACTAACTGTCACAAGTTTATGGGTTTACTGTCATGTGTTGAGAGGATCAATGCTATAGAATCTATTTGAAAACTATAAGCCAGAATCAATATGCAGAATGGACTCGTTAGTCGTGGTATAAAAGATGTAATGTCTCTGTGCACTCTATGATTCAATAGCCCCAGACATTTTAAGCTTGTTGTAAGACACCACTATATCAACGTTCACTTTGTTCGTAACACGGTTTACGATCGTCATTGTAAGCAGTTGTAAACACTTAAAAACTACCGTCATAATCATTACCAGTGGTTCTGTCTAGTGACAAAACTAGTCCTCGATAATGTCTGTTCTGTTCTTTTGTTCATTTATTCAAGTTTGAACAATCTTGAAGTAAAACAAACATATGTTTTCACCTTTACTTGTGTTCGTAAAAGGCTCCTATACGACAAGTGTTGTCACTTGGGAACATGTAGTTGATGGGACTGCAATGCCAAGTGCCCACCTTGGAGAAGAAAAGGGTATGGGTGGAGTATATTGTGTATACGATCTAGGGTTGATATTGAACCGTACACTGGCACACCTTTGGCATGGACTATGGTAAAACTTCAAGGCAACCAGCAGACGTGCTGCAAATCTATTTGTAAACGTCCGTTCTTTGTATGGCTCGGTCAGACAGTTCAATAATTTACATTCTGTTTGGGGGAAAACAATACTGCATTGATTTTAACCTAGCTTTGGCTCACAATGGCTTGAGGCAAACATTTATATTAAATCATTAACTGCCAATTCAACGGGAGTTCCTCCGATTGTAAAACAACGTTTTTCCCAGTGTTTCGCGAATCACTGATGATTGTCAGGTTTGACATTGACTCTCCACTTATCACACTTACAAGGACAGCTTAATAGCACCATACCCATGGTGAGCTGTCCTGCAGTCTCGTCAATGTTGGAATCATTCATGGTGATTTGACGTCAATCATGCTATACACTGGACGTGACAGCCTCTTGGTTAAGCTCAAAATTGTTACATGTGGGGTTTTCATCAACTACTTTAGCATTTACATACAAATTGATTTATATACAGACCATTGTTAACCCCGTGTCAGTGCGAAAATAAAAGACCGAGACATAGTAAAGAGCAACGGGTTTGTTTGCTGTTTAATTGTCTTGAACTGTTCACCTCAGTTTTTCGTGGACATAGTATAGTTTAGCAAGATGTAGTTTAGCAAGATGAGGCTGGTGTTTAACCTTGTGCTCAAGAAAATTTCACATATGTACGACGTTGATTTAGTTTTTTTGGGGTAAAGAAATTAAGGTGACAGAATTAAGTCTTGAACTGTTCACCTCAGTTTATCGTGGACATAGTATAGTTTAGCAAGATGTAGTTTAGCAAGATGAGGCTGGTGTTTAACCTTGTGCTCAAGAAAAATTTCACATATGTACGACGTTGGTTTAGTTTTTTTGGGGTAAAGAAATTAAGGTGACAGAATTAAGTCTTACAAACCTTCTAGCATTTTGAGTTTATTTTTAGAAACTTACTAACAGAGTGAAGGCGTTTTACGGAATACTGTAATTGACAAGTGATTAGTTTTTGTATAAATAAATAATAACTCATTGACTATGTTATATCAACATATAACATACCAAATAGGTGAGATATGTACACGTCATGCACATGACCCTTCGATATATTGCTATCTAAGCTGCATAAACCAGGACATGCATTTTGTCTGTATGCTAACCAGCCTTGTGTGTAGATGTCTTGAATTTCTATCTCTGACTTGAAAATGCAGCGAGTACTCCCTTAACACGGGCAGAGTTAAGCTGCTTTACATACTTATGTGCGTGTTGTAAGATACTTATAAGCTTATTGAAGCCTAAGATTGAAAGCCACATATATATGCACCTTGGTACTACATGTAGTTCCGTTTCATAATCGAATTATTTCGGGGTATAAAGATCCATTTTAAGGTAAATACAGGGATGAATACATAAATTATGCAAGCGACAATTCTGTTGTCGCACGGGGATCGATTCATAACGCGATGGGCGGTAATATTATTACCAGATCAAATATACAGGCTTATCAGGGGTAAAGATTAAAATATACTGAACCATAGGTGCAGCTAACCACAAGACGGGCACCTGTTTCCCTCTCATGTATGATGTATTAATTATGGTTACAGGGGGCCAGTTTGTCGCAAGAATGCGGAAGATGTTACTTGGTAAGTATTTAGCATGTTATATAATATTTACTGTGACTTCTTCATTTAGCAAATTCTATAGTATTAAACAATATGGGCATTACTTAACGAGGTAAATAGTATTTGGTGAGCTGTTCAGTATTAAACAAGCTGTGACTTTAGTGACTTTTTAATTATTTATTGGAGTGTCTTATGGTATTTAGTGATCTGAGAATATAATGAGCCTTATTATTTGCCCATTTTCTTGCTGAACACGGCAAATAGTCTTCGTTGGTTTTCATTAATGGGAGACCGGCCCGGATAGCACCGTTGGTAGAGCGTCCGCTTTGGGACCGGTATATCCAGGATCAATCCTTGGTCGAGTCACACCTAAGACTTTAAAAGAGGAAGTTGTAACTTCCTCGCTTGGCGTTCAGCATGAAGGGGATAGTGCAACGACTGGTTGACCCGTATCAGTATAATGGCTCGGGCGGGGCGGCTTACTTGCCTTCGGTTAGGCGTCTCAGTGAAGCAGCACTAAATAAAAGAGCGGTGGAAATCCGTCCTGCTACAAGGAAGCACATTACGTACATGCACCCTAAAGATTCCTTCGACTTCGACAGTCATATGACTGAAAAATTGTCGAGTACGACGTTAAACCCCAAGCACTCACTCACTCACTCACTCATTAATGGGATGTCTTCATTGGTAAATTAATGAGGATAAAATTAAAATCTGAATTCTTGAAGGAGGAATCAATATTATGTAAGATTCAGGGATTAGTTTTATTTCCTGTCAATTTCTTTTCAGGAAGGATGCTGTCTGTGACAGCACCATAAGGCGATGCTGTGACACAAGTTACAAACTAAGTTCTGTGATGTAATGACAGATGGACAAGGACTGAATTTCTTGAGTAGTTCTTTGGAAGTCGGTAAGTGCTATGGATAATTTGCTCTTCTCACAAAAAAATTGAAGAGGAATTTCAAAAATATTAAAGTGTAGTGTCTCAGAGCGACTTTCCATGCTTCTTTAACTATTTGATATTCAAATTTACTCTTAAATAAGTAAACTGAGGATCTTCTCTGACCGAGCGCTTTCATACGTTCTCTCGGAAGTCGGCTAACCGTTGTATATTGTTGTTTAGAATACACACAGGCACGCATCGTTTATTCTAACCTTTTAGCATATAAAACCCTAACTGAGGCCAAGAGAATTTCACCCATATTGTGTGACTACATGCCAACCATTACACTGTCGTCATTGCTCTGGTTTTGTTCGCAATGCTGCATGCTAGTCTTTTATATCATAAATAAAAAAACACGAAATAAATAAATAAACCAATCAAACAAATGATGAAACCATTCAGTTGAACATAAAATTTGAACATAAACGAAGACAGGCTGCAGCAACTTTTTCAGATTTTTGACACACTGCTGTCACACTATAGATCCATTCCTTGAGACAAAACTGCTTTACGAGTTTTTTCCAGCCAAAATCCTCTACCCCTATATATGCCTGCCTAACTTTTTGGGTTTGGCAGAAATTCAAGATTTCAGCTAAGCTCTCACGAAATACAGTAAAAATATTTCTGTGACTCCGAGGAATATATTACGTATAATGCTGCCCCACCTTGAGTACAGTTCGCATCTAATATGTTTGGCTGGTAGTCTACTCCTGTGTTATACATATCCACTGTTTTGCTGTACAGGCTGTGTTAAACCACACGTGCGTGCACTTTAATAAACCGATAATCAAGCATGTCCAATTTCGCCAAGCACACTGTAGAACTCTGCGCAATAGTGCTTTTCCGAGTATTCAGATTTTGTCCAAGCAACTCTTCCTAAAACAGTGAACATTTCCATGAAACTTAGCATAGATCTTCCCTAGGATCTAAACTTGTGTATGCTTAAGGTTAAATAAAATGAGGTAATTATCCCGTTGAGGTACTTGGTGCAATAACGGATTTTCATGTACCCTGCAGGCCTATTCTCTTCTGATTGCCACATTTCTTCACACAAACTGGATGTACCAGTAGTGCAACCAGTGCACACCACAAATGGCCCATGAAACAATCTATACACCGCCAAACTAAGCAACAGGACATCCTGTCATTTTAAAAAGGTTTTTGTAGTGTTCTTTCTTTTATTGTCAGAACTGTTAGGGCGTACTTTCTTTTCTCTTTGTCGGTTTGTAAACATTGTTTTAGAAATTTGCCCCACTATTATTGATCCGGAACGTCCATTATGACTCACAGCTGTTATATGAATGTCTGTTTTGACGTGTACAGTATAATTCCCTGTTAATGAAGAATGCATATTGTGGCAGGAAGCGGTTTGCTAGTATTTTCATTATAATCATATGCAGCCTCCGTCAGAACGTTATACACATTTCAACAGAGCCACCACTCGAGAGCCTCTTTAATATCTCCACTGTGAACCTTTGCACAGCGTCGAAGTCAGTTTCTACAAAACTACTAACTCTTATAAAAACGCTTTTAATCACTGTTGTTAAATATAATGAAGTATATTTGGAACGAGTATGTTGTAATTCGCTGCAGTCTAGCGATAGGACACAGACCCCATTACAACTTCCGTTTTTCGGGAGGGAATTACAAATGTAATTCTGTCTATTTTAGGGTGTAAAGTCTTTTTTTGCCGCCAGCCTGCCGTTTTTGGTGTACAGGTGCATGCTTGGTATAAAAATGATGGAAAGTTTGAAATTCTGGGCGAGAGAACACAAGGAGGCAAGTGGTGATGAGCCTGCGCGTGACGTCGCCTTGGCGTTGCTAGGCAGCCCTCCCAGCTGCCAGCATAGAAAGGTCGATTATGACGGTCAACCTATGTCAAGATTTTTATGGCTTCTTTCTCACAGGCTGGGCCAGGTATACACCAAAGCTTATTGGCCACGGAATGTTTGGGGCTGAGCTAAAGCGCTAAACGTTAACATTGTCGCTTATGAAGGTCTTTGGTCAGCTTTCAGAAAATTCTAAATATTTACATCGCTATCGATCGACGTCCGCCATGTTTTCGGTGAACTTCATTTACACCAGTTATGAAGTCAGAACCATGAAATTAGTTAATGTCAGGAAATATAACTTAGTTTCCACAACCCTAGCATAGGTTTCACTTATCTGCAGTTACAAATTTCTTTCTCTAATCGTTTTAGACAGAAGAAATCCGCTGTTTTGACAAGCGCTTCTACCGTCGGCGTTTTACTTACCGCCATGTTGTCTGCAGTTGTACCTTTGTCACTTTAGTTTTGGAGAACTCCCACTGTAAATCTACGTGGCTCCATACGATCAATTCAACATCTGTCGACGTAGAAAATTATAGGGAGCCTTTGTAGAGTAGATTTTAATAGATGTGGAGTGCTTTTGAGCTTTATAGAAACTTGAAAAATTGTAATTTTTGCATCATGTTGATCTCATGAGTACACGATTGACTACATCTGTGTGCAACCAATTAGAAGCCTGGAATTTAGAGTTAGCTCCACCCACATTGCAAGAAAAGAATAAATAGAATTGAATTTGTAGATATGGTGAAGGTGTTCTAGAAAGTGTCTATAGGGTGAAGATGGTCTCAGATGGTCTCAGAAGCGTGAACTGTTAAGATCAAGAGCATAGATGGAAAATATAGCTACTGACGTTAGTACACACATAGGATATATAACATTTAAAATAAATTTTCAAAATTTTTGAGACCGTACTAGTCTGGTACATAGCTTACCACGTTTTAGTGCGCATGGACTGGCGGTACTAGTTACAGCGCTGTAGAGGAGTCAATGCACATGGACTGGCAATACTTGTTACCGCGCTAAGGCAGCGTAATGACCCAGGAACCTCTCACCAATGCGGTCGCTGTGAGTTTAAGTCCAGCTCATACTGGCTTCCTCTCCGGTTGTACATGGGAATGTGTGTCAGCAACCTGCAGATGGTCGTGGATTTCCCCCAGGCTATGTCTGGCTTCCTCTCACCATATGGCTGCCCGCCGTCGTATAAGTGACATATTCTTGAGCTCGGTGTTAAACACCAATCAAATAAATAAATATTTCTTGCACCTCAAACTAAGATTTTGAGAGTATTTTGTGATACATACAAGTGATTGATTAACATAATAGGGTACATAGTCTCCCATAGCCTGTTGAAATGTACAATGCAGACGTAACAGTATTTAGATTAACGAACCTATTGGTAGCGGCGTCTCCAAAGAAACAGTGAAGCTCATTAAAATTCCGCCAACTCGCGACTACCAAGGGAAACCGGATGTATATACTTCTTGTATGGAGAAGACATCTTCTTACCTTTTAAGTTAACAGTTATAGATTCCAACCCGTAAGTCAGTCTATTGAGTGTTTGGTGGCTGCTCCTCTACAAAGTAGTGAAATGATTGATGACATTATACAGACAGACATTCACTCCAGATAATAAGTTTCTTGAAAAGAAACCGCTACATTTTTCTGGTCCATTGACTTACCTGGTCTTACAATATAAAACATTTCACCAGCATGACAGATTACATGTAGAAATCAGGTACCACTATACCAATGGAACTCCCTGATACAACTTCCTGAAATCAATCCATCCGTAATAAGTACTAATATTGTATTTTGTTAAGCCGTCATTGGAATAAGTTGTGAGTATTTTCTTCAGTTATTCAGATCGCGGATTGTTTCAGTGGATTAATGGCTTTCATTGAATCTAAGACTTTTGTTGTAAAGCTATCGTGTTTTCCATTATATTCTCGCTTCACTTCTCCTTACAGATCTTTCACAGAAAAACTTGAGACATTGTTACATTATGAGAATCACGCCCAAGCAGAAACTGAAAACAATACGTCGACATGATAGACTCCCATACACTGTTGAGAAGTCCAGATGGGCAATGCTTAGCCGGACTATGAGATCGATTGTCAGTTTCACCGACGTTCTGTGATAGCCATATCTTGAGACATATCATTGGTATATTCTATAACGACCCATCAAAGGCGGCTTGTTCATAAAAAGTCAGGGATTTATTGAAGGGATAATGTGGTTTTCTCTGTGGATTACACTGATAACAGGTGAGGGAAAGCGTTGTTATGTTGTTATCCTCTTCTCATCCTTATGACAATTTTACTTTTGTTACAGATAGCACTTTCCCTGAACACGAAGAACTTTATTTTATGGCGTATTGGAAAAAAAAATCCAGATACTATCAAGCAAGATTGTGAAGCTGGCTAACTTCTAGTTGTTTTATCACTTATAACAAAAGTATACAAAACGTCACATCTGCAATAAATTGTGCAGAGTTCAACAATTCATCAGTTGAGTAGTATATCAACCTATGAAATTAATAAATATGGAATTTACATCAGTGCATTTAAAATTAAGTGCAAATATTTGGCTATCGAATACGGCACTGTTATCCTTAATACAAAATATGTATTGATATTGTGCTTTGATCATAACAGCTTATACAAGTGGCGATTTTCTTCGGTACGATGTATATATGGCCTCTAGACCTTTTCCCATCATGTAACTGTGGGGATTGCCAATACTGTGATAACAGAACTTTATAATATGCTTAGGTTTATGCTGGGCATGTCCACCAGGATGGATTCAGCATGGCGCCAGTTGTTACTTTCGGTCAGCTGAAGCCGTCGATTACACAGAGGCCAGATGTGTGTGCGCTCGTCTACACGCTACCCTGTTACAGGTGGACAGTCCCGAGGAGTCGGACTTTCTGGACCAGTCCCTGGCGCACACCTTGGAGCCGTATTGGCTGGGCACTACCAACTTGAGAGGTTAGTACACTCTGGTGTCACTAGGAATGTTAGTGACAGTAAACAGGTTTTCTTATTCGCGACTTACTGGTGGAAGCAAGGTTGAATTAGTTATTTAGATCAGAAACACTCTGAAAATGACTCTTCAGTACGTTTGAATAACGTCAAAAGTAACACTTTGGAGTAGTTTGCGGGAGGAATTTATAAAGACAATGTTTATTTGTGTGAATATTTCTTATAGACCGTCTTTATATGTGGCAGGGTTAATAATGTGTGAGAAGAAATCTTACAGATAGTGTAGCTGACAATCTTTATATTAAAGGGGATTCCTCACCATGTTTAAAATATTTTCTTGCAGACAATCTTTAAGCTTAGCTTAAGATATAATAAAGGCAGTGTTTGTTTGCGGGAGGATAATTTACCATGTTTATGTGTAGGAGGATTTAGTTGTTTAGGTGAGGGAGGATATCTTTCAGGGAATGTTTATGTATGAGACGATTTATTACAGACAAGCTTTTAGTGTCGAAGCTTTTTCAGACAGTGTGGGGGATATCTCACAGTATTTATGTTTGTAAGGAATTCTTTCTGACAAGGTTATGTGTAGGATGACGTCTTACAGACAATGTGTATGTGTATGTATGGATATCTCACAGATAGTGTACATGTTCGGGTATATATCTTACAGACAGCCTTTATGTTTGGGAGGATCTTGCAGATAGCGTTTATGTGTGATATAAATTCTTAAAGAGATAACGTTTATGTGTGGAAAATTCTTTGTTAAAATGTATTGGTTATGTGTCAGACCATTTCTCACAGATAACGTTTACGAGTGAAAAGATTTCTTGCCGATAATGTTACTTATGAGAGGGTTTCTTACAAAGAACGTTTTTTACTGGAACCTTTTCCACAGACAACGTTTACGTCTAAAAGGATTTCTGGCACATAACGCTTATGTGTGAAAGGATTTATTCAGAGAAATTTTTGTGTGGGAAGCTTTTTTTCCGGACAACATTTACGAGTGAAAGGATTACTTACCGAAAAGGTTTTTGTGTGAGAGGATTTCTTACAGATGACGTTTATGAGTGTGAGGTTTTCTTATAGAAAACATTTACGTGGGGAGAGTTTTTTTTAACAGAAAACGTTTACGTCTGGGAGAATGTCTTACAGATAACGTTTACTTTTGAGATAATTTCTTACACAAAACGTTTATGTGTGGGTTGTTTTCATACAGACAACGTTTATGTGGGGGAAGTTTTCTTACAGACAACTTTTATGTGTGAGAGGATATATGTGATTTTACAGATGATGTTTATGTGTTGGAAGTTATGTTACACACGACGTGTACGTGTAAGAGTATTTCTTACAGATGTCGTTTATGTGTGTGGGGTTTTCTTTATTACAGATAACGTGTACGTGTGGAAGGACGGTACACCTACTGACCACCTGGACTGGTATCCTGGCCAACCGGACGGTTTTGACCAGGATCACTGTGGAGTTTACATAAAGGATCTGAACATCTGGGGAGTCGATCACATATACGTGAAACATTTTGGATTGGATACAGGGTGTGATTTCTGGGCTCGTCCATACTGTGAGAGGCCTGTTAATGGTAAGCCGTTTGTATTAAGGAGAACGAACGGGACGAGGCCCTTTTTTAAAACTATTATTAGAAGATAAACGGGCGTTGTTCAACAAAAGAAACGGTTCCCTTGCTAAGTGATATAATATCTGTTTTAAGACCAATACGGTGTCAAAGGTGTTTTTACGTTTATATAAAATAAGTTTTAGCATGTTTGAGCTGGTGGGAGAGAAAATGTAAAGCATTGCATGGTATATCTCAGGTTGTGTGCAATATTTTCAGAATATGGTAAAAAATGGACCTATCTATTACGACAGACAGATTAACTGTAGTCAATAGTTCAGTTCATTGCATGAAGTTAAGTTTAGTTAACATTGCATTCCAGTTCCCAGCTCTTACCAACGGGTGCTTACGTACCGTGGAAGCGGTGTGCTTTATCCAGACCACGTCCTAATGGAGCTCAAAACCGACAGTTCTGTTGACTGTTACAGTACATGTGTACTCAACTGTCGGTGTCTTAGCTTCAGTGTCTGCGCGGAACCCGGGCGGTGTTTTCTGTATGACAGATATGTTAATCAGCTGGGCGGAGCTGGGCGGAATGTGACAGGTTGCAAACTCTACGACTAAACTCTTTTATATTTACGTGGCTAAACCTAACATTGTTAATTGTAAATGATAAGTCAGAAATGTGAATGGATAGATTTTGTGCTGCTACGATTTTAAAGGAAAAGACTTCACTTAACGAAGTAAACATCCACTAAAAAGACCACTTAAAACTATGCATAACTATGCTATGGGTTGAAACACAGCAGTAGAGTTTGCATATAATACAGATCAAAAGTGGCACAAGTGGGTTTGAACACAGGAGTTGAGTTATCGTACAACAGAGACAACAAGTGGCGCAGGTGGGGTGGCAAAGCAGTAGAACTACCAAACGATAGAAAGCTGACGTAAGTGGGATGGACTAACGCAGTAGAAGTACTAAAGAATACAGATTAAATCTGTCGCATGAGGAATGGAACAGCACAGTAGAAGTACCAAACGATAAAGATAAAACCTGGTGCAACTGGGGTGGATCAATACAGTAGAAATGATGAAAACATCAAAGGAAATTGAAATGTATTCCCACATAACACGTCAACATAGTTTGTTCAATTGACATTTTCACCTCTTATAGTGTTTTTTTTTAATCTCATGTCAGTGTTTAATCGTTTATAGCCTTCAGAGTGTCACAGATAAACAGTGTATTGCTGATGAGCAAAATAAACAAAGAAAAATAAATAGAAATATATATTTTAACTAATTTGTACTACAGGGGATGCCTCTCGGAAACTGTAAGACAGCTTAGTAACAACCACTCTGTTTTGTATCATATGTGGAGAAATGCCGTTTTCTCTCTAGTGAAGACTGTTGGTCAAAGTTTACCATTAATATTAATGTACGCCCAATTTGACAATGTATGGTTTATAAAAAGGAAAATAGATGGTAGCAGCTATAACGCCATCTCTCAGATATACCAGCCGTATTTCAACACAACCTAAACGCCAGTCTTGCTTGTTATTCGACACCAGCTCCCGATAGTTTGGCTTTACGTCCGGAAGTTTTTCACGTAACATAATAGATTAATTTACTTGAGTAGTGAGATGGGCCATGAACAATAAAAGCAGAAAACTTTTCCTAGAAAAGTCCACATCATCTATCAAAGGCAAAGAATACCATCTTTTTTGGACTGTCACAGTGTATCAAGGATGATACAGGTGTGAATTTGCACATTTGTTCGGGGGTAACCTTGGTAACAACTAAACACTATCTTCCTTGAGTTTGGGCTGTAACAGTTCATAAAAGAGTTCGAAATCACAACACTGTAACCCCATTCTGGAAACAAAAGTGAGGTTATCAAGGACACTTTATAACGCTGCTTATTTCAAGTGGATCGATCCGTGCGGCGAGACGACGGCTTGGCCTTTGATATACACCCGTGTACACATAACTGCTCGGCACGTCATGTTAATCAATTTATTTTCTGAAACGATGCTTCATGTTAGAGCCGCGGTGTAGTATAAACATGGTGGACAGAAAAGTCTAAAGCATAATTTCAACCTTGGAAGTTTCACGAAAGTGCATCAGTTATGAGTGTTATGGACGTAACGGCATGTATCTACGTCCTAGGTCTAATCAAAGGTAAGTTTTTAACAATTTAAAAAATGTTATAGGGTGTACGCCGATTAAAGGGTATGGTTAATCGAATCTACACATCAACATGCTTTATTTAATGATTTGTAAGTTATATTATGAGTAGGTCTTATTCTCAATTCTAAAGAAATTTGTGAAAGAAATTTTTACGGTTAAAAATATAAGAGTATGGCACTATATTTTATTGCGCCTGTTTCTAACTTTTAAACGTTTTAAGAGAGAACTGGACAATTAATTCAGAATTCCAGGAGTCAATATACAGCGAATTTACAACGTTACTTTCATTTAGTTTTGTCATGTGTCTGTTTGGATGGATGGGAGAAACATGGCGACCGCTGTTATTTTCGGTCTCCTGTTACCGTCAGCTTTGAGGAAGCCCGTTGTGTGTGCGCCAATTTACAGGCGACTCTACTACAAGTCAACAGCCTCGAGGAGTCGGTCTTCCTGGACGAGTCCATGGCACATACCAACGAACCTTATTGGCTGGGAAGCACTGATCAACGAGGTACGTATACGAGTATTTAGTGTCATGCTGACAGAATGAATCTCCTGTAACCATAAAATTACAAAATAAATATGTATAACATATAAGAGAAAAAAATGGTTGTAATAAGTTTACGAGGACTCACTTCTAAGTTCGCCAACAAACGAAGAAAAAAGAACGCCATCGTCAGCAATAAGAGGAACAATACGGGAATATCACATCTGAACTCTTTTATCGCTAAGGGTGAAAAAAGCCTATTTGTAGCATGCGCCCTGTCAAAAAAGTTAGACAACTATTTTTGATCACATTTACTTTATCACAGGTGTATGATAATAGTTTCAAGAAAACCAATGTGAAGGAGACGATCGATAGAAATATTGAGGAGCTGAACGTTTGTTTATTTATTTATTTATTTATTTGATTGATGTTTTACGCCCTACTCAAGAATATTCACTTATACGATGGCCTCCAGCATTATGGTGGGAGGGAACCGGGCAGATCTCGGGGGAATCCCACAACCATCTGCAGGTTGCAGGCAGACCTTCCCACGTACGGTGGACAGGAAGCCAGCATGACTGAATGATTGTTAACTTTAAAAGTTCCTAAAGGAAAGAGGTATCATTTGTGCTTCAGGAAGACGGTCAGACACGTGAGTGGTAAAATTAATACATTTAGACAGTTTTTGCTGAACTCTGTTCAGCAGACTGTTTGTTATTGAACTCGAAGACCCTCTACAAACGCCAATTTGGAAATCTGATGGCCTATACGTATCACAGTGTCATAAAAGCATACTTAATCATATACTTAAAGACAGTCCACTTACGTTCGTCTCCTATCCACACAAAGCCGCAATGTTGTTCAGGAATGTTGAATTTCAGTTGGAGGGATTGCCTACAGGATGACTAGAGCGAAGCGAAGATATTAGCTTGATATATTTAGAATGACAGCACAAGACGTGCATGCTTTTATTGAAAACGGGTCTTTTAATTTAACGATATAAGACTTTGTTATGTTCGATTGATGGGTTAACGGCACAAGTAATTTGGTTTTCACTCTGCATAAGTAGGTAATGTATTTCACTGTGTCTATACCAACATGCGCAGTTTTAAAATAGATATCGATGCGTAAGAGTTAATTTCCTTTCTATGTCTGAGCTATGTTTAAAGTGATATTTGGTAACACCGTTATCACATTTACACCTGTACATGCAGCATCGTGTCAGTCTGTTTTGTGCAATTATACATCGACGGCTTAAACAGTTATGATTATAGGTGTGCAGTCGGAACAAACCTAACAAGGCCCTCAGATGGGACCCAAGTTTCTTTAGGAAATGAT
Organism: Liolophura sinensis; assembly: GCF_032854445.1. Lineage (NCBI taxonomy): Eukaryota > Metazoa > Mollusca > Polyplacophora > Chitonida > Chitonidae > Liolophura > Liolophura sinensis. The sequence continues at coordinate 73,279,455 of NC_088295.1, read as the reverse complement.
GTGTGAATCGTTTTCCAGTTCTTTTCAACAAGTTTGTTAGTAAGCAAAACAACATGAGCCACACTCAGAAAGCTAATTCCAACATGAAGTGTATCAGTATATGCCTGTGCAGGGATTTCCTTGTTATTATAGTGAGTAAGTTGGCGCCTTTGTTTTAACAGACGAGGCATATGTGTGGGAAGACGGTAGCCCTGTTTCTGTGCTGGACTGGCACAATAACCAACCAGACAACTGGGGTGGCGATCATTGTGTCGTGTATCTGCAGGACACAACCATTTGGTGGCCTGGGCTGATGTTTGATAAACATTATGCTCTGGATACGTCGTGTGATTTCCATGCACATCCTTATTGTGAACAGCCAGTGGGAGGTAGGTGACTGGGAATGTGTATCTTTTCCCGCGCAATGGCTACTCGGGTTCAAGCTGTATGGATCATTATTATTTTGGAATGCATGAGAAATACATTACCAGTTTGCCCACAAAACGAATTAGCATCCGCCTCGTAGTCGGGAGACGTTGTCCGTTCGAAAGTGTATAAATTATACTTAATTTTCAAATAACTTCGAGTGTAGCTCTTATACTTTTATTTTGTATTTTAAAAGTACACATAATACATATCATGTATATATAGTTATTATATGTAAATATAATATTTAAATTAAAAAAAACAAACAAAACAAAACGGTATGAAAATACAAACGTAGCTTGAAAACAACAGGAGAGTAACTTATAAACTGTGTTCAAGGAAGCAGGAATAAGAAGTCCTCATTGTAAAACTATAAATCTACAATGTCTGCACTGTTATTTTTGACGATATAATAGTATTAAAATTTGAGAAAATTTTTTTCGATTTTTTTCAATGAGAAGAAGACAAAGGTAATCTTTTTTGTATGGGAGGTATTCGGGACCACATTTTGGCACATATTGTCTTTGCATAAAAATGTATATAAAGTACGAAAATAGGATGTAGCACTTGTTTCATAGATGCATTTTGTTAGAGTTTGTCTTTGCTGCTAACAAAAGTGTTCAACCTGAATTTTAACCATATTTATAATCTGATATACATGTATTCACATTATATCATGATCTATCATAATTCTGATTAAATACATGTATATGAATATAAACAATAAATTTACATTTAAGAAGGGGCCTCCGTGGCTCAGTTGGTTAGCGCGCTATGACCTAGGACCTAGGAGTCTCTCACCATGGCGGTCGCTGTGAGTTCGAGTCCAGCTAATCCTGGCTTCCTCTCCGGCCGTACGGGGGAAAGTCTTGCAGCAACCTGCGGATGGTTGTAGGTTTCCGCCGGGCTCTGCCCGGTTTCCTCCCACCATAATGTTGGCCACTGTCGTATAAGTGAAATACAGTGTATTCTTGAGTACGACGTTAAACACCAATCAAATAAATAAATAAATACATTTACGTAAACTTATTAGACATGCATCATATCCTTTTCAGAACATCACTGTATAAAGACAATATATATGCCAAGAGCTAGGCGCCCCCAAAGGCCCACCATGCAAAACATTTTCGATAGCCATCGAAAAAAACATGAAAAACCATATTCCCAAAATAACTTTTCACGCATTTTCACGCATTTTAAAAGACACAACACGTGTCGTATTTTCTGTAATTATACAACGAAGACTTGATTATGGTGGTTTTTTTCTTTACATTTATATAGGTGCACAGTCAGAACAATGGGTGCTAAAGTACCGTGGGAGCGGTGTGCTTTATCCAGACCACGTCCTAATGGAACTCAAAACCGACAGTTCTGTTGACTGTTACAGTACATGTGTACTCAACTGTCGGTGTCTTAGCTTCAGTGTCTGCGCGGATATCAGACGGTGTTTTCTGTATGACAAATATGCTAGTCAGCTGGGCGGAGTTAAGCAGAATGTTACTGGGTGCAAACTGTACGACTGAACTGTTCTTCAGCATCATTCTCCATTACAGAGAACAGCCTGTGATTTGAGATCTGTGAAGCAAAGACCATTAGAGGAATTGCGTTCACGAACTCTTTAAATATAATTAAACTCAGATCACATGTAAACCATTACGTTAACGTTAACTGTGATGACGTGTGGTTGATAATTCGATAGTCACCAATCTAGACAAAGCGATCAGTGAACATTTTTCTTTGGGAGACCAATTTAAAAAATCACAAAGCGAGAACAGGGCTTGCTGTTTCTAAATAGCATATTTTCGTCCATATCACCCACTGAAAGAGCTAGATATTGTGAAAGGAAATATATTTATTTATTTATTTGATTGTTGCTTAACGCCTACTGAAGAATTCTTCACTGGAATGATAGTCAGTTTCATGGGTGGAGGAAACTGGAGTGCTCGGCGTAAACCAAAGATATTTGGCGTGTTACTGACATCTTTCACACTTGTGAAGTACAGATATGTATATCATACTGGTTGAAGACAAGTGGACGTCGGCGAAAGTTAAGACTGCCCCAAAGGCCACATGAGTGTGGTTGACCACTTATTGCCACCGTGGATCCACAAGCAGTCAGAGCGAGAGAATTTACAACTTCCCCGTCCAAGGCCGGGTTTGAACAATGACCTTCTTTCACCTAGCCATTCAAAAACAAGCGCCTTTACCTAGTAGATTAGGGCCTGCTAGTTAATAAACATACAAGAATAAAACGCACAGGACGACAGAGTATATGGTAAGAAAAGTTACAAGTTTATTAGTACAATATGTTAAAATGACAACAAGGCTCAACCTGTTTCAGGGCCTTGATGTTTTCCATTTCGATGCAAAATGATGAGACCAGGAAGAAACAATTAAGAGACAAGGTACTTATGCCTTTCCTTGTTCACGGGTGGGTTGGTACCTTGACTATAAAAGAAAAAATAAATGAGAATCAGTTTTACAATACCTTTGCCTTTGAAAACTGACATTACTATACAATTATCAATTTAAAATTCACATTCAAAATGCAGCTACGAAGAGGGTAGGTCTTTCTTGTGGACATTTCAGTTTTCTCCAGAAGAGACGAAGGCCTGTTAAAGCACACGAAGAGAGAGTATATTGACATCAGAAAGAATGTATCATACCAAAAGGCCTTTTATGGATAAGCTTATAGTTTGATATGACAACTGCACTGGAGAACATCGTTTTGTGTTGAACCAAAACATATTTTTGAAAAGACCTGCTGTGGTTCACTGATCATGTTCCAAGTGTCTCCTTCTGCACAAGTGATCCTGGATAATGAGGGACAATATGAACACCCAGATATCAATCAGGAGGCCAGCATCGGACAGGAGAGCAGAAGGAGAGAATTCCCGCCCCGATGTCTTGGGGGTGAAGATTTCTGTGCTGGTGATTAGAAGCTGTTCACGTCTGTTTAGATTCCATATTCTGTGTTTAGATGTATTTAACCATGGTGTAACAAACATCTGCAGAGAAGGAAACAAAATAGGGATACTGCAACAATGGTTTACTTTACTAACAAGTAGCCAGAGCCAAAGTGTGAAACAGTATGTATGATAAAGCTGCTTCACTGTGATAAATGCAGGAGAATATCTTACTTGGACATCGAGTTTGGCTGAAAGACTACCCGCTGGTTCATCATCACACACGACCTCTTCGGGATCTGCCTGTATCTAGATAAATGGTACATCCTGGTCAGTACTTAAATAATTTGGTTGGTGTTCGCAGGATGATAATGGAAACCAGAGCCTAAAATAAAAGAAATGCGAAATATATTTTATGGAACAAACCTAGCCATCAGTTTCTATTCGCCGTTTTGGTCATGTTACAAATGGTTATAGTTTGCAAATTGAGAGACTTACAGGGTGATGCAGGTGTTTTTCCATGGGTATAGATGCTTGCAAGATTTTGGGTAAAAGCGATAAAGTGAAACATTCTTCATGCAGTGATCTAATCTGTAAATGTTACACACTCGTTCATGGTAAGTGCACACTGACAGTAGTTATTTCGTATTTGAAAAACGTACGTTGCGGTTTCACAGTAATACCACATGATACATGTTGATACTGTGATAGGTACATATTGATGCAGTTTTTGGTAAAGTGAAATATTCACTTATTATTACGAATATTACGAATTTTGTACATGTATGCATTCACTGTATTTGAAAGAGACAGGATTTGGGCCTAAGAGTATCACCACATGATCAATTTATTTAGTTATGTTATATTATGTGTATGATGTAAGGAATATGCGTATGTATAGTAAGGTCACGTGATACATACTGATACTGTGGGGTATTTCGGTCTTCGCAAAGCAGCAGAGCAGGATCCAGACTGAGGGGTGTCGGGGAGTCGACGGGTCCCTAAGCGCCGAGGACCAGCCATAATGAGCTGACGATAATGTTAGCATACATTATCTGTAGGGTGTGGTAAGTTCATAACCAAACTTTGGTGGCACCAAACACAGGGGCGCGGCGGAAACTCTTATATCAGTGAAGTCTCGATGTAATACACGGCTGTAAGTCATGTCACAACGTACATGTAACTAACAACAGCAATATCGCTGAAGCATTATGACGTCACAGTCAGTGATGTCGTGGGACACCGAAGTAGGACACACTGCGGCATTTTATTCTACTGCAGGGTCAACACTGCAATGTCAAAATGAGTAGACGCATTCGTCATAAATGAAACCGTGGCACAAAGGCAAAATATTTGACGCAGTGTAGCAAAACACTTATGACGTCATAGTCTGCAAATGCCTCAATGGACCTTGGGTTGCTTGAAATGATGTTCTTGTACCTCGTCGCGTGTTGGATTCATTTGGCTCTACTCAACGTAAATCGAACATTCTTAGGTACTATATGAAGTAAAAATAAACCTATGATGTTCTCCAGTATTATATGGTTGAATTTGTTATGTTTTGGAAAACAACCTATTAGTATCCGATATAATTTATTTGTCGTGTTACCATGAAGAATGCCTGTCTCTATCCGTAGCGGTCTTTCGAAATGTGAGATTTGGAAAAGACCTCTCGTGGAGCACACCAATGGCCATGTGATAAAAACATGTAGATGTCATATACGTGTAGATGTCATATACGCGTCTTGATGCTGATAATGTAAAGACTTAATCAGAGGCTGTCCGATCACTAACTTATGTCATATACGCGCGTCTTGATGCTGATAATGTAAAGACTTAATCAGAGGCTGTTCGATCACTAACTTACAAGCCCTCTTGTGTTCACAGAGACTTCAACCGATTGTACATGCAATGGTTAAACTTTGCTGTCTTGCATTTTCTATGCCCTCAAGAAGGCTTAATTAGATGCTGTCCGACCACCAACAGGTGCTCTTGTGGTATTGTCATGAAATGGTTAAACTGTCCACCTGGAATAGTTCATGACGAAGAGGTTTATTCTCCTGTTCAATTAATGTTTATACGCAATATATTTTCTTTGTCCCTTTGAAGGTTTATGTGGCACAAACATACTGAAAAATGTTCAAGAACCCGCTATCTGATTGAGGATGATATTTCTGGTGAAAGACAATGCTTTTTCTTTTGCCATTCTTGTAAATGAACCTTGGGAAAGCATCATAAAAAATATAACGGAAATTCATTTCAACCTAAGAGTACATTGATATTAACTTTAACCTATCCAATACTATTGCCCGGAGACCATATACTGATGACCAATTGGCAAAATGCTAAATAATACAAAATTCCGACAAGTTCTAAAAAAAACATAATTCCGGACGCCACAACTAAAAAAACAGATGTATTTCAAAATATCAGCTAAACTAAAGAAGAACAGGTTAATTTAAATTTACTAATTTATGTATTTGATTGCTGCTTTACCCCGTACTAAATAAATTTGACTTAGAAGACGGTGTGCAGCAGTCTACGGTGGTAGAAAGCCGGCCAGAGCCCCGGAGAATTCCGCGGCAGGCTTTCCCACGTGCGATCGGGGAAGAAGCCAGCATAAACTGAGGGAAAGAAAAAGAGGTCGGAGGCGAAAACTAAGCCAACAAGAATATATTAAAGTATTCTTGCTGAGTATTAAAAGATTGGAATGTACTGAATATGGAAAACTTGTTTATAAAGAAAAAGAAGTAGAGTCAACTGCATGAAACTCTCCACAGGAATGGCTTTGGACGCTGTTATGTGCACGACTGCCGTCAGTTTCTAAATTTAGCTTGCCACTGTTTACAAATGCTGAGTTCGGCGCCTGCTGTCTGCCTCTGCCTTAGAATATTCCAGAATGCGCTCAGTTCGGTGCCTGTTTGTTTACATCAAGTGTTCAGGAATTTTCTTATTCTAGACAATTCCACCAGGCTATATAAGACCTATGAAAGCAGGTCAAACGGAGAGAACAGAGGACGGAGAAAGGAGAATTATTGAGAGCCTGGATGCTTTTGCTGTGTATTACTTTAGTAGGCCATTTGTGCTGAATTTTGGTGTCTCTATAGCCTCTGGCTTTGTTATATCCTATCTCCACCGAGCACTTGTTCAGTCTGAACTTGTATGTTTAATTTGTGCTCTTGTATACACTGTGCCTATTAGTACACGGACCCTGTCTGTGGAATTTGTGTATATTTCGTCATACACTCAGTTATACTGTGGATTTTCCCTGTTGTGAATTTGCCTCTGAGCATTTATGCCTGTATGGTATATATATTGTGGAATATATGCGTCCGTTTGGACTTGACACCGTAAGTACTTTAGTATTTGTATAGATGCTGCTATCCTTTCTTGTTAAACTTAAGTACTTTAGTATTTGTATAAGTCTTATTATCTGTTCTTGTTAAGCTAATAAATTGTTGTAAAATAAAATCTGCTGGTTTTGGTTACTTTTTTGTGCGGCTAAACTGTCGTGTATTTCGAACAAGCCATCTCTTTATAATACAGACAGTTTGGGTCGTAACAAAGCGAAATCAGCCAAGAAAAATGTCAAACCCAAGAGACAGAAAAGAAGTAAACAGAAAGTAGCAAGCCAAAACAACCACACCCGGCGCGAGGATGAAAGAAATGTTGGAGATGGAAAAATGGCCAATAAGGCTATTATATACGTGAGAAACTTCCCCAGAGCACACAAAATCGGCCTAAGAGAGAAGTGGGGAGAAAGAGAAGAGGGGAATACAACCGGCCTTTAAGAAAAATAAACATACAAAAACTTATTCTACTACTAGAAATTAAATTACTGCGGGAAAGATGAACTCCGTTATTTGAAGAACTGTGCACAAGCGAATCTTTGTCCCTTCTCAAGGACGCCGAACGATGCAGTGATAAAGATGGAATTTGAATTGCTGAAGTCAGTCTTATTGTAGTTAGCGTGCGATATTGAATCTAACAAACGTGTTCAGTCAGGAAAACATTATGGCTCTTGAGGCTACATATATCTGAGATCTGGAGTCAATTCCACAAAGCCACTGACTTAAGAAAAAATTTGAAATGCGATCTTAAAGCTTAAGAAATCAAAATATTGTCCAACTCATCAAATATTATCTTAAAGACAAATGTGCCCAAACTTCAACTTCTAGAACCAAAAACTAATCATTGCGAAGGGGTTATAAATTTTGACTTAAGTCAGAAAAGGCTTTGCAAAATCGGCCCCTGTTTCATTCTGCGCAGCTTAGCTTGATCAAATACGGATCTGTATACTATTCCATACACTAACCCGGAACTCGGTCTATCGAGAATGCTATACTCAACATGTCAAAGATGTACGCTGTAAAACAGGTGTCCTTTAATCCTTCAGCAACTCTGACTTCGTGTCACCTACTTATTAGTGAATAATAAAGACCATAATTAACGCAAATCTACCCGGTACACATTGACACAAATGAATCTTTGCTAACCGCCATTTTCGAATCGAGTTAATCGCATTGAATACCATCCGAAAAAATAAAGTGGTGGAATGTTTGAAATGAAACCAAGATATTGTAGGCTACAAAATTAAAAGGGCAAATAACAAATGACTTAAGAGTCTTAAATTTAATTTTTGTTTAAATAAATGAACTGTAAGCAACAATTGCGAGAAAGTGTTGTCTTAATTTTGGGAAGATCTGCCGAGTCCACCATAGAGAAATGAAGTCACGTTAAAATGGCGAAAATGGCGGTTTGAGATGATCGGATACTGTGTAAGCGGATGACACATTTGTGTGAAATGCTGCCCTACGGTTTTCATTTAATAAAACATGCTAGATGTTGTAATAGAAAATGTTGACAGGACTACTCAATGTGGGATATGAAAAATACAGATTTATTAGGACAACGTGGTACAATGGTGAGAAAGTTTGGCCTCGTACGATGGTAGAAATGTAAGCAGAATAATAAAAATCGGACAGAGTAATCATACAGGAATCATGGTGCTATTCCGACAAAATCGTCAAAATGGTGAATCTTTGCACGTCATATTTCCATGGAGAGCTAGATGTGCCCTCCGTTCTTTTTTAACCAACAGGTAGTCGGATTCATCGCACACCCATTTGGTGGCATCTTGGCTACAAAGAAAACCAAAGTCAGAATATGTAATTTCACTTGGTCCGTTATTTTATTTTTAATAACCTTGTCTTTATACATTGATCAAACTTCACAAATACTGAAGTTCACTCAAAATTTTAAGGATATTTGTCATTTCACAGTATCCAATGAACAAAGGATCCAGAAAACAGTTATCGGAAACCGGCATATACATGAAGTCAAACTGGCTCATCGCGTCACTCACCTTGGGTTGGTCTGTGTGGCTGCTGTGTCGTTTGCTCCTTCGATCACTGACTGACTTTGTCATTGTTGTCATGTCAACATCTCCAGTGGAATTTCTACGGTCGGCTTTCCTTCGCCTCCTCCTCCTCACGGTTGTCCAGTAACCCCCCGGCCAAGTGTTGTCACCCTCTGGTCCAGTCATCCTTCCCCCTGCATGAATGGGTGTCTTGGGTTCATGAGATTTGTCAGCAACCTTCTTCTTTCTCTTTTTTCTCTTTACCTTGCCCAGTTTCTTGGATAGATTACGCTCTGTGGTCGTGGCATAAGTTTCGGGCTCTGCTTCTCTACTAACTCTCTGCATGTTATCAGTTTCTTTCTTTTTCGTAGCGGCAACTGTGATTTTTTTCTTTTTTTCCTTCGCCCTGTTTATTTCACCTGCGGATAACGTGATCTGGCTCGGATCTCGATTTCTCTTCTTGGCCTTTTTGCGCCTCCGGCGTCTCTTGCGTCCTGCTACACAGAGGGTAGGTCTTCCTCCTGGACAGTTAAGTTTTCTCCAGAGGATACGAAGGCCTGTTAACGTACATGTACAGAGACAGATTAACAAAGTAGGCCTACCATTAAGACGTCACAAAAAACACAACTGAAGTACTGAATAACATCGAAATGGCCTTTTTAAGAATCACTTGATACGAGAAATATAAACTTCATGGAAAATATCGTTTAATGTTAAACCAAACTAAGATTTGAAACAAAAATGTTTTCGAAATGACGTCGTTTGTTTCACTGACCATGTTCTAAGCGTTTCCTTCTGCACAAGTGATCCCGGATTAGGAGGGACAATATCAACACCCAGACATCAATCAGGAGGCCAACATCAGACGGGAGAGCCGAAGGAGAGAATTCCATCTCCGGTGTCTTGGGGGTGGAGATTTCTGTGCTTGTGATTGGAAGCTGTTCACGTCTGTTTAGATTCCATATTCTGTCCTTAGACATGTTGAACCACGTTGTCATAAACATCTACAGGGCAGAAAACAAAACAACGATACTGCAACATTGACTCAATTAACAATCAAATAAATGAAAGGCGAGTAGATAAACAGTTTGTGAAAAAGCTGGATGTGGGGGAATATCTTACTTGGACATCGACCTTGACTGGAGAACTATCGTCTTGTTTCTCGTGCCAGTCTAATTCTTCGGGATTTTGTAGTATCCATACAAATGGTCCGTCCTGCTGTCTGATTAAATGTGGTGGCTGGAGTACTAAGGATGTGAATGGAAACTGGCCTCTGAAATTAAAGAACAGCCAAATATTTGTGAGGGAGCACATCTAACCATCAGTTTCTATTCGTCCTTTTTGACATGGCGCTGATAGAGATAAACGGTTATATTTTGGATCTGTAGAGATGTAGTGGGTAATGGTGGTCTTAGCTGATGGGTATGGAAGCATACAAGATTTTTTTCACATGTACACACGAAAGACTTTTCCAGACGAGAAAAACTCTTTTAGACCTTCGAACGGGTAGGACTTAAAACATTTACACTAAGTTAATTCATTTTATTTGTAAGAGATATACCACAATAATTCCACGTGTATGATCTCACAGGTTATATTACATGGCACATACCTTTAAAGCATGATTTTTGGTAAAAGCAAAAAATCTGTGATGCAGGATACTGATATATATTTGTAAATGTTAGACCTTTGTACGTTTAAAGGCTTATACGAAATCATTCCATTAATTGCATTTGAAAGATGTGTGATTTAGAAGTATTACCACGTGTGTGACTTCATGCAGTAATATTATACTACGCACGTATAATTTTGTAGTAATATCACGTAATACATACTGATACTGTGAGGTGTTTCTGTCATCCCATTGAAACAAGGCAGGATCCAGACTGACGGATGTCGGGGAGTCGGCTGGTCCCCAAGCGCTGAGGATCAGCCATAATGTGCTGACGCAGATAATGTTAGCATACATTATCTGTAGGGTGTGGTTACTTCATAACCAAACTTTGGTGGCACCAAACACAGGGGCGCAGTGAGAATATATCAGTGAAGTCTCGATGTAATACACGGCTGTAAGTCATGTCACAACGTACATGTAACTAACAACAGTAATATCGCTAAAGCATTATGACGTCACAGTCTGTGACGTAGTTGTGATAAATCAAAATTCCGAAACGGGACAAATGGCGTCATTATATTCTACTGAAGCGTCACGCTGAGAGCGTCATAGTGAGCAGACATAAAGGAAACTCTTGGACGCAATATATTTGACGTTGCATAACAAAACACTTATAACGTCTTAGTCTACGTTGACAAACACGGAACATGATTTCACAGTTGCTGTCCTCGTCATATACGCTAGGGGTGGTTCCACTTCGCTAATAAAATAGCGAGAATAAAATGTCAGAACGTCTGTTTTCATCATAATTTGACAGCTGACATTTTCTAACGACAAAGGCAAAATGATTGGTGAGGCAGTTAAGTTAAACGGTGAAATATTTACCATTATCGACACCATGTGGCCAAAAGGCACGTATCCTGTGTATGAAATATAAAAAAGTGGCATGAAGCAACAAGTATCTAGGAACTATATCTGGATAAGCGCGACATGGGCAACGGCCATAAGTTTTTACAGCGTCCCCCCCCCCCCCCCCCACCCTCCAAACGCGGCGGATTGCGGGCATTACAAGCAAGCGATGGGAGTGAACAGCTTGTGCTCGATGACGGCAGACATCTCCCATGATGCAGGACTCCGTCGGCGATACACAAACCACTGTCTCCGTGTCACTGCAGCCACTGTTCTGGGCCATAGCGCGTTGGAATATATGTGATAATGTCCGTAACTGGCCACCAGAACGAGTTCACCCTGATGAGCTATATACAGGCAGAGGCCGTCTGAAGAACAAGGCCGCTTCTGTGAAAATCATAATGCTGCGGGAAAGTGGTAGGACAGAATCGAAATGTTCAAAGGTGAGACACGTAAAGTGTGTAGCTGGACGAAAGAGACGCATGTGGCCAAAAAAGGCCGAGAAGAGTATTAGAGACATGTGAGCTCAAACACCTTTGAGGACATAAGAAGAAAAAATGCAGGGCAATGTAAAGTGAAGAAAGGATGAAAGGAAAAGACAGATGAGAGCTAAAGTGGTTGACTTACCTGCTAATGAGATAAAAAGGCAGGAAGAGAGATAAAGAACAGCAATGAACGAAAAACAGAAAGTGAACTCCATTACCTGAAGAATGCTAATTGTGCACAAGCCATCTGAAATTTAAACTTTGGTGCAGGTTGCCGACAAATCTCAAGGATCGGAGACGCCCAGCGATGCAGTGATGAAGATGGAATTTGAAAATGCTGGATTAGTCTTGTTATAGTTGGAGTGCGGTATTGAATCTAATGAACGTGTAAAGTCAGGAAAACGTTATGGCTCTTGATGTTACATATATCTGAGATCTGGAGCCAATTCCACAAAGCCGTTATTGACTTTAATAAAAATTTGAAATACGATCTTAAAGCTTAAGAAATCAAAATATTGTCCACCTCATCAAATATGATCTCGGTCTATCGAGAATGCCATCCTCAACATGTCAAAGATGTACGCTGTAAAACAGGTGTCCATTTAATCCTTCACAACTCTGACTTCGTGTCACCTACTTATCAGTGAATAATAAAGACCATAATTAACGCAAATCTACCCGGTACACATTGACACAACTGAATCTTTGCTAACCGCCATTTTCGAATCGAGTTATTCGCATTAAGCACCATCCGAAAAAATAAAGTGGTGGAATGTTTGGATTGAGACCAAGATATTGTAGGCTACAAAATTAAAAGGGCAAATGACACATGGCTTAAGAGTCTTAAATTTAATTTTGTTTAAATAATGGAGTGTAAGCAACAATTGCGAGAAAGTGTTGTCTTAAATTTGTGAAGATCTGCCGAGTTCACCACATAGAAATGAAGTCATATGAAATGGCGAAAATGGCGGTTTGAGATGATCGGATACTGTATAAGCGGATGACACATTTGTGTGAAATGCTGGCCTACGGTCTTCATCTTCTCCTAGGTAAGGAGGGGATCTGAATTCAAAATGGCAATAAGATCACGAGAGTTTTGATCCAGTGCAGATTTGACACTCTGCAGAGGCCAATGGCGATGACAAGACCGTGGTGCACGTTAGTGAACCTTTAACCATTTAGGTGAGGAATTCTGGGAATGTATTTCGTAATTAATGCCTCGATCTAAAAAACCGGTATCAAGAAAGTTTCAACAATGTAATATACACCAACAAATTCATGTAAGTAAAACAGCCAGGCCATTGCTGCACTAAATATAATCTGTTAATTTTAACAGAGCGTCTGTTATCTGAGTATAATGTTGGAATGTATTCTTTTCCTGTTACCTAATACTGTGTCCTACTTAAAATATAATACCCGGTTAGTCTGAAACAATTTTGATGATGAATTAATAGGACATGTGTCCTATATATAAAAGAAAAATCTGCTGCAATAGCAGAATACACTCTAGCATCACTCAGATCAGAGGTTTTATGTTCAGTTGAACATCTTATTCCTTTTTTTTTAAAGCAGCGCGTCATTTATCATATAGTGCTGGTGTCCGTGAGACAATAAACATCATAAAACATGCTAGATGTTTCGATAGAAAATGTTGACAGGACTACTCAATGTAAGATATGAAAAATACAGATTTATTAGGATAACATGGTACAATGGTGAGAAAGTTTGGTCTCGTATGAAGGTAGAAATGTAAGCAGAATAATAGAAATCGGAGGGAGTAATCATACAGGAATCATGGTGCTTTTCATATCCATTATATTAAAAAGCCCGTCAAAATGGTGACACTTTAGAGAGCTATGTCATATTTCCATGGAGAGCTAGATGTGCCCATCGCTCTTTAAACGTAATCGGATTCATCGTACACCGGTTTGGTGGCATCTTGGCTACAAAGAAAACCAAAGTCAGAATATGTAATTTCACTTGGTCCGTTATTTTATTTTTTTAATAGCCTTGTCTTTATACATTGATCAAACTTCACAAATACTGAAGTTCACTTAAAATTTTAAGGATATTTGTCATTTCACAGTATCCAATGAACAAAGGATCCAGAAAACAGTTATCGGTAGCCGGCATATATATGAAGTCAAACTGGCTCATCGCGTCACTCACCTTGGGTTGGTCTGTGTGGCTGCTGTGTCGTTTGCTCCTTCGATCACTGACTGACTTTGTCATTGTTGTCATGTCAACATCTCCAGTGGAATTTCTACGGTCGGCTTTCCTTCGCCTCCTCCTCCTCACGGTTGTCCAGTCACCCCCCGGCCAAGTGTTGTCACCCTCTGGTCCAGTCATCCTTCCCCCTGCATGAATGGGTGTCTTGGGTTCATGAGATTTGTCAGCAACCTTCTTCTTTCTCTTTACCTTGCCCAGTTTCTTGGGTAGATTACGCACTATGGTCGTGGCATAAGTTTCGGGCTCTGCTTCTCTACTAACTCTCTGCATGTTATCAGTTTCTTTCTTTTTCGTAGCGGCAACTGTGATTTTTTTCTTTTTTTCCTTCGCCCTGTTTATTTCACCTGCGGATAACGTGATTTGGCTCGGATCTCGATTTGTCTTCTTGGCCTTTTTGCGCCTCCGGCGTCTCTTGCGTCCTGCTACACAGAGGGTAGGTCTTCCTCCTGGACAGTTAAGTTTTCTCCAGAGGATACGAAGGCCTGTTAACGTACATGTACAGAGACAGATTAACAAAGTAGGCCTACCATTAAGACGTCACAAAAAAACACAACTGAAGTACTGAACAACATCGAAATGGCCTTTTTATGAAACACCTGATACGAGAAATATACACTTTATAGAAAATATCGTTTAATGTTAAACCAAACTAAGATTTGAAACAAAAATGTTTTCGAAATGACGTCGTTTGTTTCACTGACCATGTTCTAAGCGTTTCCTTCTGCACAAGTGATCCTGGATTAGGAGGGACAATATCAACACCCAGACATCAATCAGGAGGCCAGCATCGGACAGGGGAGCAGAAGGAGAGAATTCCATCTCCGGTGTCTTGGGGGTGGAGATTTCTGTGCTTGTTATTGGAAGCTGTTCACGTCTGTTTAGATTCCATATTCTGTCCTCAGACATGTTGAACCACGTTGTCATAAACATCTACAGGGCAGAAAACAAAACAACGATACTGCAACATTGACTCAATTAACAATCAAATAAATGAAAGGCGAGTAGATAAACAGTTTGTGAAAAAGCTGGATGTGGGGGAATATCTTACTTGGACATCGACCTTGACTGGAGAACTATCGTCTTGTTTCTCGTGCCAGTCTAATTCTTCGGGATTTTGTAGTATCCATACAAATGGTCCGTCCTGCTGTCTGATTAAATGTGGTGGCTGGAGTACTAAGGATGTGAATGGAAACTGGCCTCTGAAATTAAAGAACAGCCAAATATTTGTGAGGGAGCACATCTAACCATCAGTTTCTATTCGTCCTTTTTGACACGGCGCTGATAGACATAAACGGTTATATTTTGGATCTGTAGAGATGTAGTGGGTGATGGTGGTCTTAGCTGATGGGTATGGAAGCATGCAAGATTTTTTTCTACATGTAAAAACGAAAGACTTTTCAAGCCGACAAACTCTGAAAATGTTAGGCCTTGTTATGGGTAGGACTGTAAAGACTTACACTAGGTTAATTCATTTTATTTGAAAGAGATATATCACAATAATTCCACGTGTATGATCTCACAGGTTATATTACATGGCACATACTATTAAAGCATGATTTTTGGTAAAAGCCAAATATCTGTGATGCAGGATACTGATATATATTTGTAAATGTTAGACCTTTGTACGTTTAAAGGCTTATACGAAATCATTCCATTAATTGCATTTGAAAGATGTGTGATTTAGAAGTATTACCACGTGTGTGACTTCATGCAGTAATATTATACTACGCACGTATAATTTTACAGTAATGTCACGTGATACATACTGATACTGTGAGGTGTTTCTGTCATTCCAATGAAACAAGGCAGGATCCAGACTGACGGATGTCGGGGAGTCGGCCGGTCCCCAAGCGCTGAGGATCAGCCATAATGTGCTGACGCAGATAATGTTAGCATACATTATCTGTAGGGTGTGGTAAGTTCATAACCAAACTTTGGTGGCACCAAACACAGGGGCGCGGCGGAAACTCTTATATCAGTGAAGTCTCGATGTAATACACGGCTGTAAGTCATGTCACAACGTACATGTAACTAACAACAGTAATATCGCTGAAGCATTATGACGTCACAGTCTGTGACGTAGTTGTGATAAATCAGAACCCCGAAACGGGAGAAATGACGTCATCATATTCTACTGAAGCGTCACACTGAGACGTCATAGTGAGCAGACATTAATGAAGCCGTAGAACGCAACATATCTGACGTTGTGTGACAAAAGACTTATGACGCCATAGTTTCCATTGGCATCAATGGACTGTGAGTTGGTTCAAGTAAAAGGACATTCTAGGAAACCTCCAAAACCTTTAACACTGAAGGCAATGGTTAGGGAAGTGTGTTAAAACTGATAATCTATATACAGACGCCTGGGTGGTTCCATTTCGCTAATAAAATATGGAGGCTGGGTTATGCTGTCAGAACGTCTGTTTTCTTTAAAATTCGACAGCTCACATTTTCCGAGGACAAAGGCAAAATTAAATTTACATACAACTGGTCAAGCAGTTAAGCTTAAAGGTGAAATATTTACCATCACCATGTGGCCAAAAGCCACGTATCCCGTTTATGAAAAAACACCATCAAACAAGCATCTAGGTACTATATCTGGATTAGCGCAGCATGGGCACCGGCGATGAGCTTTTTCAACGTCCTCTTACTAGTAACCCCTCCAAAAGCGACGGATTGCTGGTATTACAAGCAAGCGATGGGAGTGAACAGCTTGCGCTCGATGATGGCAGACATCTCCCGTGATGCAGGATTCCGTCGGCGATACACAAACCACCGTGGTGTTCAGTACGCCTGGCTCCATAACTACCGTCACACAGACACTGTGTGACTTGAGTTGAAAAAGTTGCATGTAGGCCCGAGTCTGACGAAATGGGCTCCACACGGTCATCAAATTATCGACACCTCCACAATATCAGGAAGTACCTTTCATTTAAGGTTCAACTGAATTTACAAGTTCCTCCATGAAATAAATCGTTCACTTCTGACATTTTTTTTAATAGTTCGACTCCATTTCCTTAAAATTCCTCTGTCGGCGAAGAACTGTTATGTTCGAATTTCGACCTCGAACTGACATGGAGAGGTGCTGCGGGAAGTGTGCATTTATTGGTCAATAACAGTCACGTGCCTCGGTCTAAATGGATGAATTATTTCCCACCCATTCCATTGGCATGGCCGTGTCCAAAACATAACAATACAACTTAGACCGTTATATATTAACAAAATGGAGAGATTGGTTGTTTTCGGTGTTATTCCCGCCTCTCCCCTAATGGCCCCATTATCTCATAATGGTATGAAGTCGAGTGTTGAAGCCATTTCTTGACTAGCGTCACGTAAATGAATTATTCTTTGGTACCAGCACCATATTAGGTAAAAATAAACATATGTTTTTCTCCAGTATTGTATGGAGAGAATGCCTGTCTCTATCTATCTTTCGAAAAGTGAGATTTGGAAAAGACCTCCCCGAAGAGCATATCAATGGTCATGTGATAAAAACGTGTAATATATGGATGTCATACATACGCGTCTTGATGCTGATAATGTAAAGACTTAATCAGAGGCTGTCCGACCACAAACTTACAAGTGCTTTTGTAGAATGATCACAGAGACTTCAACCGATTGTACATGCAATGGTTAAACTTTCCTTTCATTTTCTATGCCCCACAGGAGGCTTATACATCAAAACACACTGAAAATTACACAGAAGCACACTGCATGATCGAGGATGACAAAAAAATTCAGAGCTGGATACGATTTATGGGGAAAGGCAATGCTTTTATTTGCCATTTTTGTACAAAAAAAACATCATAAAAACATAAGAAGGGCCTCCGTGGCCATAGTAGATAGCAAGACAGCGCGGCGCAATGACCCAGGAGCCTCTCACCAGTGCAGTGGCTGTGAGTACAAGTCCAGCTCATGCTGGCTTCCTCTCTGGCTGTACCTGGGAATGTCTGGCAGGAACCTGTAGATAGTCTCAGGTTTTCCCCGGGCTGTGTTCGGTTTCCTCTCGCCTAAATGCTGGCCGCCGTTGTATAAATGTAATATTCTTAAATACAGCGTAAAAGATCAACCAAGTAACTAAATGAATTAATACAAACATAACAGGGATTTATTTCAGTTTTAGAGTACATGGACATGAACTCTAACCTATCCATTGCTATTGCCCGAAAGCCATATGCTGACGACGATTTGACAGGCTGTGACCAAAAATACATACTTCTGAATGTTCTTGAAGCCTACATCTGGACGTTACAACAGGCAGGCATATCCGGCATATAGGTGTTTTCAAATTTTAGTCATGCTAAAGAAGATGAATTTAAATATGTTCCTGTATTTGACTGGTGTTTTACGCCATTCTTAAGAACATTTCAATTATGGTAGGAGGAAATCGGGCAAAGCCCCGGGAAAATCCACGACCATCCACAAGTTGCTGACAGACCTTCCCACGTACAACCAAAGAGGAAGCCAGCATGAGCCAGACTCACAGCGACCGCTGTGGTGGGAGGTCCCTCGGTCACCGTGCTAGGTTGTACCACCATAACCACTGGGTCATGAAAGTGAAATTGAACGCTACCCCCCAAGATTATAGGAATTATACAATGACCATAAATGTTTGTCTGCACTTGTTGAGAAAAAAAGCTTGAGAAATGTTGTAAAAGTAACTGCTAAAAAGCCGCTTTTCCGCCCGTTGTCTTTGTTTAACATATTTCTGATATATTTCAGCATTTCCGTTCTTATTTATTTGACAACCAAACAATTCTGAGTGCGGAGAAGATGGCAGACATAATCGGAGACAGCAAATCAGCAGAGAGCCTGTGTCGAGAGGAAAAAAATGATGGAGGCGAAAGCGAACCCAAGAAGAATGTTTTAGAAAATCACAGTGCGGTGAAGAAGGAAAACCTCCATATGGCATAAGGGATTAAAACAGCTAAGTCTTTAAGAGGAAAGGCAAAACCCAGAGATATAAAAACACCAAGACAGAGAGTAGGCGAAAACAACCAAACTCTGCGTGAGGATTAAAGACATGTCAGGGGCAAAAAGAAGTCAAATGGGCTATTATATATGAATAGATCTCAGGAGCAAAAGACCAGCTTGGGAGAAAAGTTGAGAGAAAGGGAGGCAGAAGGGCATACAACATTATAGGTCATTCCGCTACACAATATGGAAAATTAACAGGTTCAGGGCAGGAAATATGCTAAAAATGTAGGTCTAATGACTGGTCAATACATGAACAATGAGGTGACAAGATAAGGGAAGTGTTAACCCGTCAGAGAAACATTGTCAAGAGCAAACATGCAAGCGACCATGACAAAGAAGGCCTTGGGGAAAATATACAGAAAAACAGGGGAAATAAATATGTTGTGAACAGAATCAGAGAGAGATAGGAGCCTAAGCAGACTGGGGGAAAACAAGGCAGGAAAAGAGAAAACCAAGAAGGGCAGAAAAAAATGAAGTGAAAGACTAACATTACAAACGTTATCTAAACTGTTCGCCTATAATCAGACGGAGTAAATGAACTAAAGACAAAGACAATGATGTGAGAGATATACGACTAACACAAGTCAATAAGACTCTTTGCAAAAGGCTAAAGTCGAATCTTATGAATGGGAGACACCCAACGGTGCAGTGAGGGAGTCTGAAGATGCTTAAGTCAACGAGAAAAAAGGAGAGTGGACATAACACTGGACAATGGGGCGTATGAGACCTTCCATGCTATGGACATACATATCATGGAAAAAGCAATGCTGAACACGCATAATATCATTTCACTCGACCAAACACTCATAGAGTCGTACAAGGGAAATGTTAGAGACATACATCTCGCTGGTCGACATGTACCACAGGGAACCAGAGGGCGCAAACTACCAAATGCACAAGGCAACGATAAATGCTATCAGGCGAGCACGACAAAGAAAATGTTCAGGGAAGAACAGCCAAAACACACGAATCTACCCGAATTTCTGACGAAGCTGATATCCACTACCAGCCAGGGAGTGTGCTATACCTAATCCAATGCTAGTCTCTACAGAGCTACGGCCATTGTTTAATCTACGAATCGCAACGGTGCTGCTGCGAAGAGGAGGGCCAGAAATGTTCAGAGAAAATACCCGAGTAATGTGAGTAGATGGATGAAAGAGACGAATGAGGTGAAAAAGGATACGGAGATTATACAAGGAGACCAAGGAGATGCGAGCCAAACCACGTTAGCAGACACAGAGATATATACAAGGGAGAGAAATTGGGTTCATGCCTCGTAGAAAGACATATCACTAGCGGAAAAGACATCGATGACATGAAAAAGTTTAATAGAGGTTACAGCCACTGAAACTCTT
This sequence comes from Liolophura sinensis, assembly GCF_032854445.1. Classification (NCBI taxonomy): domain Eukaryota; kingdom Metazoa; phylum Mollusca; class Polyplacophora; order Chitonida; family Chitonidae; genus Liolophura; species Liolophura sinensis. The sequence goes on along the minus strand of NC_088295.1, from coordinate 73,259,215 downwards.
AACACGACAACACAGGGTAAAATGTCCCCTCCGATGAAAATCTGATGTCAATCCAAACTTGCTAATCGCCATATTGGATAATGGACGATAAGAAACTATTGTGAAAACATCAGATCATCTTTATTTTAGGAAGAGGATCCTAGTCCACCGTGGCAACAGAGCCACGCCATTTCGTGGTTTGCAAACCTCGGATGCTATCAGAGTGGATGCCTTGGCTACATTTATCTTAAATGTGACGTCACGATCTCCATTATTCCTGCATAATAAGGTGGTCTGATTCACGGAAAACCTGTTTTCGTCGCGCACAGCTTTGACACTTTAAAGCCAGCTCAAGTAACGGGACCCAGCTCCAGGTTAGTGAATATAACGATTCAAAATAACGATCTGAACACGTTCTACCGATCTAAGAGCTCGAGGCCACACCAATATTGTGGAAGCAACGGGAATATAGATACAATGTGTGTTAGGATTAAAACAGAAATGATCTAGAATGTAAAGAGTAAAATTTGACACTAAAGGAAGAGCAAGCCAAAACACCGATTTATTTTTTTTTTTTTTTTTTTTTTTTTTTTGATTGGTGTTTTACGCCGTACTCAAGAATATTTCACTTATACGACGGCGGCCAGCATTATGGTGGGTGGAAACCGGGCAGAGCACGGGGGAAACCCACGACCATCCGCAGGTTGCTGGCAGACCTTCTCACGTACGGCCGCCAGCATGAGCTGGACTTGAACTCACAGCGACCGCATTGGTGAGAGACTCCTGGGTCATTACGACACCGATTTATGTATAGCCAACTAAGAGGGAGCAAGGTGTGGAACAAAAGGGAGGGTTGAGGCGATAAAAGGACAACACTACTTCCATGTACCATGGTCAAACAACGTGGAAAATAAAGCACAATATAAAACTTCTGACAATACAAAACTTAATCTTTCATTAGGAAATGAATGGATGAATGATTATCGCTGAATGCCACATCAAGAAATATTTATTTATTTATTTGATTGGTGTTTTATGCGGTACTCAAGAATAATTCACTTACACGACGGTTTTGATACACTGTAAAAATGTTTGAAATAATCACATCACGTGAATATATCAATAAAACAACAAGGAAGGATAACTCTGATTTTAATCTGAAAACGTCGCACGTATACAAGTTTCCTAAAATTCTCTAAATACAGCTTATATCCAAAGAACCCGATTTTTACCTCAATTTTGGGTGAACAGATTGAGATATGGAAGATCGAGCATCTCTATACATAAACTACATCCTACTGTGTCTTAAAATCTAGACGAATAACAGGCTTAATTTGAAAACCAGGGTATTCTGAATTTCTGATATAAAAAAGGACGGTGAAACAAATTTTATTACAAAAGTCATTATTTTATAAACAAAGGAAGAGTTTGGATAAAAACTTATACACCAACTTTGCATAGAATTCATCTGCCCTCTGAATACATAATGGAGCATGTCAAATTCAGATGCCACGTATTCTGCTAGATGTCTAAAATGGAACAGGAGTTAAGGATGCATGTTCCACCTGTTACAAGAAGAATATAAAAACAATCTACAAATATTTCCGTAATAAAATTGCATAAAAAGTCATACGAGTTGCAATAAAAAGATCATAATGGCAACCAACTTCACACTGACAGTATTTACTAATAATTAAAAACAAAAATTCTTTCATTTGGCAAGGTTAATGAGCTTTTAGTCTGACTCTGAGCTTGATGAGGTGGATTTACCAACATGAGATTCTGCGACATTGCGATCATAGCTTCGTCGCTTTGGGCGTTTAGTCCGGCAAAAGTCACTACCATTTTCACTGTGTGACACGTCAGCGTGTGCAGATTGTCTTTCGTGTTCATTTTTCCTGTTATCTTTCTCACCTTTTCTCTTGTGACGAGACTTTATCTTTCTGTCGTGTGAAAGTTTATGTGAGGATTTTTTCTTGTGCTCTTTCTGTCGTTTCCTCTTTTGACAAGACTTTTCATCATATTTGTGAGGACTAGAATCGGAGTTGCTCTCTTTTTCTGCATCATGCTTTGACTTCTTACGTTTCTTGGATCTGAAAGAACAATAATTATACAATAGAATTATTCCTATATTATTGTTGTGTTACTCATCAAGACATACAAGTAACTGCAAAAAAAAAAAAAAAAAGAAAAACATTTGGCAGCAAGGCTATCACTGAACTTGCCTGTAGGGGACACATTAATTGAAAAACTTCAGCTCTATACATAAATTACTGAAGTCATGAACTTGGTAATTGTTCATGGGAAGGTCTGTCAGCAACCTGCGAATGGTCGTGGGTTTCCCCCGGGCTGGTTTCCTCCCACCATAATGCTGGCCGCCGTCGCATAAGTGAAATACTCTTGAGTACGGCGTAAAACACCAATCAAATAAAATAATTAATAAATTTGGTAATTTACGGAAATTAATACGCACACTGAGCATCAGCGATGAAACATACACTTCCCCACTAATCACTGTGCTATATATGCATGTAAAACTTCAAGTCAATACATGCAGTACTGTCTGAGATACAACTCCAACATTTTGTTTAACATTGATTCTAATACAAAATACACGGTCAGGAATTCAGTAATATATGATATTTCATATACATACAACAACGATGAAACATCCACCTCATACTATTGTGCCCTTCTGCGTGCAAAACCTCAGCTTAATACATACAGTAATTTTAAAGACACCTTGTTTAAAATTGTTTTCCCTGTCATTGTATGCTGACGCCAGCGCTTAAGGTACAGCATAAGCTACGACCCCACTCCATAGAGGGTAGCTAAAAATTAGATTTGCTAGCAAGACAACCATAGAGCTCGCCTGTAGGTGACACATAAATGCAAAATTTCAGCTCAATACATGAAGTACTGAAGTCGTAATTTACAGTAAGTAATACGCACACATTGTCATTGTGTTATAAGTAAATATGCATGAAAAAATTCAGGTCAATACATGCAGTACTTTCTGAGACGCCACCCCTAACATTTTGTTTAACATTGCTTTCCCTGTTATTAGAGCTGATGTCGAAGCATGACATAAGTCGATCTAAAATTAAAAATAAACGAATAAAATAGAATATTCATTCAATTCTATTTAGCTTGTGTGCAACAAAAGCTTGTGAAATTCACTCCACACAACTTTTGAAAAATACATTAATTTTGTATTTATGGTAATCAACATAAACACAGGGAAGAAAGTTTAACATCACTTTTAATGTTATTAGGTGCTGACACAAATGCTTGGGATATGACATAAGCTATGCATGCAGATTGCACAGATGAATGAATAAAATAAGACATGCATCATCTTTCCTCATGGGCAAGCTTTCAACAAGAAAATCAAGTGAATGCACGGCTAAAGATAAAGATTACACTTTCAAGTCATGAAAAGGTACATGTAATTAACCCAAATGAACAAAAAATTCACCATAGAAACAAATATTAGTATTCACTAACACTACATAAAATATATTACTTATATGTATTAAAGTTTAATGGACATGCATGTATTGCAATGACACTAATTATAAACAAGAAGATGAAGACCTGGATGCACTCAATTCTGGGATGACTAAGGTCAAATATCTTCCCTTTGATCAAATTGGCCTATATATGGTAGAAAAGAACTCAGTTTCTCACTTCTTTTCTTTTTTTCGCTTCTTTTTCCTCTTCCGATTTTGCTCTTCTTCACTTTCAGATCTGTCCGATTTAAAATCATCTGGGTAGAGTTCCTTATAACCTCCGTGACCCCATCTGTAAACATCAACACACTGGCCAAGTCAAATGAGACAACAACATAATGAATGGGTGCTCAAAACTGTACTAAGATATACACTACTGGTAAATCTGTAATACCCTGAGTGAAAACAAGAATTTAAATTTTTACATGTTTATTGGAAAGACAAAAACACTTCCCAACAACCAGCCCCTGCTACTTCATGCACAGTAAAATACTACAAGTAATGAAAGAGTAGGGACATGGTAGACTTATTTATTTATTTATTTGATTCGTGTTTTACGTCGACCTCAAGAATATTTAAATTAAATGATTGCAGCCAGCATTATGGTGGGAGGAAACCTGGAAAATCTTATTTACATGTTAATTCAATAACTAAATATCATAATCTCAAACTGATGTGGTATAGTATATTCCTAAACAACACAGTATTTAGTTCTTAAAGCTGAATTACACGTAATTCCCAGTTATATTTAATAAACTTTTTTTTTTTTGATTGAGTTAATAATGTCTCTTGAGCTATCCTGAAACTTGAGTTCTGGACAGTGCTATTTAAGAGTGCTGTATATCAGGACAACTGCGCACATAATGTATAGGTCCACTGCCTAAAATCCACTAAGACGAAGTGGGACTGAGCAGTAATGACATTATTGTATATACATGTATAAACATGAACTTCAAATGAAATGGTTTTACACAGAATCAAGTGTAATCTATTTGTTAACATCTTTCTGGTATTGCAGTTGTAGCCTATTCATCTGACAAAGTAAGACTGTGTGTTGAACCAAATTTTTGGAAATTTTGCAACTTTCTGTTGTTGAGAATAACATTCTTCTTATTTCCAGCTCCCAGGAGCCTTCCATCTCAGATTAGTTACTTTTATGCAAACAATACTTTGACTGTGTCAGGGGTCATTTCAAAGAGTCACATTTATTTTAATTCAGGGGAGTTGTACACTATAAAATTTCACTTATCCTAATTTTTCAATGTTTTCGTATATATGAAATAGCAACTTCAATTGCAATTTATGCACATTTAACAATTGATTTTGGAGACAAAAGACCCATTGGATTAGCCAATTTCAGGGCTTCCCCAAAAGAGTAATTTTATCAGTCTACGCAGAATAATTTCTTCAAAATATGCCTGAATAAAAACCTTGAAAAAGGTTGGAGAATTACAGCATACAAGAATGAGTTTCCAGACTAAACCACCACTCTTCTCCAGGTACTTGAAACCTTCCACACTTAAACCACACCTTTACCAGCGATACTTGAATTTGACCAAAACCTCAATGACCAATCAGCAGAGACCAGTGCTATAGCTCAATAAGCCAGCATAACAACTTGCCTGGGCTTGAACTCAAGCTAAAGCCTTAAGTTTTAACCACGCAAATATTTTGCAACTTCACAGCCATTACAAAATGGATTACATACCTGTCAGGCTGTTGGCTCTCGAACTTCTCCAGTTCCCTCATCCAGTGTGTACTTCGTGGCTCCAAGTCATCCATGTGTGCTCGCCGGTTGTTACAGGAGCCAGAGTAATCTCCCTTGCCATAAGCAGACTGCTGGCTGTCTCTGTCATCATGCTGGTTTGCTGGTTCCATGTTTTTCTGTCGCCACATTTCATTTTCCTCCACAAGCTAATTAAAAATATTACACAGAAAGCCTTTTATAGTAGGCTTAGACAATTTTCTACCTTTCTGTTCAACAATACGAACATTCAACATATACTTTGCTCTGGTACATGTAGCATGTTTACTTTACACATGTATTCAGTACAATAAAATACATAATATTTCTGTTTCCTAAGAAACGTTGAAATGAAATGCAAATTATGTGTCCTACAGAAGAGCTATAATGAATCGCAAATTGTTTCCTACAGAAATGTTAAACTGACTACAGCAAAAGTTATGTTACGATCTTCCAAAACATTTGCTGGGTACACTTACCCTGTTGTGAGTGTCCGTATGTCTGATAATGTTGCGGAGAAGGGTTTTTCCTTCGGAAGGAAAACATTTTGGTACTGACTGACCTATTGCTTTGTAAAGGATACTCCAGATATCTGAAATAATAGAGGTTCATCCTATATAACCATGACATGATCACGTTTCAGATAAGATAGAGCCTACCACATGTAATAATTAAGAATTAATTACGAATGCATTTAAATACTCGAAACACAATAACATGCTATGTCACATCAAAGTCACCCGAAGTCAGGTCATACCAAAGAGCTGAAATAAAAAATTTTGATATTTGTAGTTTTCATATGTGTAGCCAAGCCTTCAGGTGAAAGCCCAATAAGCACCTTCTCAGATTTGTGATAGTACATTGTGGCTAGGTAAAGTGTCATGTCTGTTGTCTATAACACTGTGGTGCAAATGTATTGAAGACACATCACTGTGAAGTTACACATGAAAACTGTGGCATTCTACAATGACTGATGGGACACCACTGTGATATAAACATAAGGTTGAATCAGACATTACATTGTTACAAAAGAAAAAAATCATGTTCATAGAGGACTGTTTGCAATCTATGCAACTCAGCTGATGCGACCTAATCGATCAAATCTTATTGTCTGGTCAGAGGACCACAAACTGGAAATTTGTAACTTACAATGTAAGACTAGACCTGAGCTTTTTATCAGATTTACAAACAGACATATCATATGTTTTTAACTTCATGTTACCAGTACTCATTGTGGATTGTTGGGCATTCTAGTTTGCATCACGTTTGTAGTCTGATCACAGGATTTTATACATTCAACCCAAGTACGGACATTTACCGACACTGACAATTAGCCCATTTTTAAAACAGCACAGAGGGTCCCACTACAAGGGCCATATTCTGCCTCCATGGATAGAAGTGCACTCAGCGTAGCGTGCCAAAGATAGTTACTTCAATGCTTGTTAGTGAGTGTCGTCACAAAATTATAACTTCATTGCTTCAAGATCCAGTCGTAACTGATGCAATGGCCCTGTTTGACAGTTTTAATTCTTTGTTCGGGTAAACTTTATTTGTAAAACTGTATAGTAAACTCAGTTATCGCTAGCGTATACAAACCTGAACAGACAGCACTTTGGAAAACGGTGATTCACATGTACAAATTTAGGCCCTGTAAATGGAATATACACCGTGGCGCCATCTAGTGATTGTTGATCTCTATGCTGCTTGATCTGGCAACAATTCGATATTAATATTGTGAAATTTTTACCCATAAAACTAATTCATCAAGATTTCATGACCTGTTGTTATTTTGCAACAACCCTCTCTCGCAAAATTACTCTCCGTCGCGATTTAAAGGTTACAGGGCGGCAACTCATGTCAGAGGCCAATCTGGGAATGGTTTTAACCGGGGTATATTTTTAACGGAGGTACTGTTTGAGTTTACCATGGTAGCGAGCAACGAGTGACAATTTTTTTTTATTGAGTTAACAGTGAAAGACAGGAAAACATCGATTGTTGGAAGACAGGTAAATAAGGTTATTTTTTGATTCACACAAACCCAATTTAGGCTTTGTGTTTCGCATATTTTAAAAGCACGATAACTTGAATGAAACACAACAGCAGTTGTGTAAGTCTATGTTTTTGTGACGATATCTGGACCTCGAATGAACACTGCCATGTCTGTCATGTGCCCGTAGTGTGCTTCCACATTAATTCGAAAGAGCATGAACCACCTTGCAAGGTTCAAAATAAACTGAAATAAACACTGGCAGATAGCAGTGGATCGTTTGACTTAGTGACATATGTTACTGGTAGTGTGTCATGTAGGTATGTGTATTTAGATTCTGATGACATTACTGGGTCTTGGCCAGCATTATGGTGGGAGGAAACCGGGCAAAGCCTGGGGGAAACCCACAACCATCCGAAGGTCTGACGGCAACCAGGTCGTAGGTTTCCCTGGGGCTTTGCCTGGTTTCCTCCCACCATAATACTGGCCGCCGTCATATAAGTGAAATATTCTGGAGTACGGCTTAAAACACCAATCAAATAAATAAATGCTGGGTCATGAGATAAGCATACAGCAGTACATAGCTGTATGGTGCAGTCTTCCCCTGCCTAACCAGTTGTATAATTGAATATTAAAAACATATCAAAATGTCTGGCTGTCTATGACCATATGCAGTATTTGACGCCTTGGTGAGCATATAGGTCTACAACATATATCATGTAAGCCAAGTTTATGTTTACACTCTTACAGATTTATACCGGTGTTTATAATAATCAGTGGCTATAAATACCATAATATAATTAATACGGCTGGACTACACAGTCATATAGATTATGACTGACAATGTCGTAAATGTATTCTTAGAAAAGAATATTTTTCTCATGGTTTCATTTCTGCAGATTTGCTAGAATGTGTGTTGTGAATATAATAGATCACATTATAGTATTGTGTTCATTGTTATTGTGGTGATGACAGACATGAAAACTGTACCATGTAAGGATCATGTTCCATAACATTTTTCTATTAGCGCTTTAACAACTCTCTGTTAGTGCTAGTGGCACACCAGTGTCATTATTGTCACATGCCAGTATAACTTATATCTTTCATTCAAATCACTTCTATGCTATGTGAAGCTGCTGGAGAGTTTTAAG